>NW_024609529.1:70000-206649 GCF_018296145.1 Oncorhynchus tshawytscha
AGAGGCACTCTACCTAACTACACATACCATGTGGTTGTCATGACAGCACAGCAATACCTCCATTAATTTCACCTTTCATTTAGGCCACAGCGGAATGGTGTTTATAAGTTTCTTACAGAACATTACACATTCTCCTGTTTCCAATCCATGTTTGGCATCCACTGCCTGGCTGTCTCCTCAATAAGAGAGAATCATTTGTTTGTGTGTGTGTGGTCTGTGTGGTGTGGTGTGTGGTCTGTGGTGTGCTGTGTGGTCTGTGGTCTGTGGTGTGTGGTCTGTGGTCTGTGCTGTGTGGTCTGTGCTGTGTGGTGTGGTCTGTGGTGTGTGGTGTGGTCTGTGGTCTGTGGTCTGTGGTCTGTGCTGTGTGGTCTGTGGTCTGTGGTCTGTGCTGTGTGGTCTGTGGTCTGTGGTGTGTGGTCTGTGGTGTGTGGTCTGTGCTGTGTTGTCTGTGGTATGTGATGTGGTGTGTGGTCTGTGGTATGTGATGTGGTGTGTGGTCTGTGGTATGTGATGTGGTCTGTGCTGTGTGGTCTGTGCTGTGTGGTCTGTGCTGTGTGGTCTGTGGTCTGTGCTGTGTGGTCTGTGCTGTGCGGTCTGTGGTATGTGATGTGCTGTGTGGTCTGTGGTATGTGATGTGCTGTGCGGTCTGTGGTATGTGATGTGCTGTGTGGTCTGTGATGGGCTGTGTGGTCTGTGGTACAGTGCCTTGCGAAAGTATTCGGCCCCCTTGAACTTTGCGACCTTTTGCCACATTTCAGGCTTCAAACATAAAGATATAAAACTGTATTTTTTTGTGAAGAATCAACAACAAGTGGGACACAATCATGAAGTGGAACAACATTTATTGGGCGTGCAAAATTATTCAGCCCCCTTAAGTTAATACTTTGTAGCGCCACCTTTTGCTGCGATTACAGCTGTAAGTCGCTTGGGGTATGTCTCTATCAGTTTTGCACATCGAGAGACTGAAATTTTTTCCCATTCCTCCTTGCAAAACAGCTCGAGCTCAGTGAGGTTGGATGGAGAGCATTTGTGAACAGCAGTTTTCAGTTCTTTCCACAGATTCTCGATTGGATTCAGGTCTGGACTTTGACATGGCCATTCTAACACCTGGATATGTTTATTTTTGAACCATTCCATTGTAGATTTTGCTTTAGGTTTTGGATCATTGTCTTGTTGGAAGACAAATCTCTGTCCCAGTCTCAGGTCTTTTGCAGACTCCATCAGGTTTTCTTCCAGAATGGTCCTGTATTTGGCTCCATCCATCTTCCCATCAATTTTAACCATCTTCCCTGTCCCTGCTGAAGAAAAGCAGGCCCAAGCCATGATGCTGCCACCACCATGTTTGACAGTGGGGATGGTGTGTTCAGGGTGATGAGCTGTGTTGCTTTTACGCCAAACATAACGTTTTGCATTGTTGCCAAAAAGTTCAATTTTGGTTTCATCTGACCAGAGCACCTTCTTCCACATGTTTGGTGTGTCTCCCAGGTGGCTTGTGGCAAACTTTAAACAACACTTTTTATGGATATCTTTAAGAAATGGCTTTCTTCTTGCCACTCTTCCATAAAGGCCAGATTTGTGCAATATATGACTGATTGTTGTCCTATGGACAGAGTCTCCCACCTCTGCTGTAGATCTCTGCAGTTCATCCAGAGTGATCATGGGCCTCTTGGCTGCATCTCTGATCAGTCTTCTCCTTGTATGAACTGAAAGTTTAGAGGGACGGCCAGGTCTTGGTAGATTTGCAGTGGTCTGATACTCCTTCCATTTCAATATTATCGCTTGCACAGTGCTCCTTGGGATGTTTAAAGCTTGGGAAATCTTTTTGTATCCAAATCCGGCTTTAAACTTCTTCACAACAGTATCTCGGACCTGCCTGGTGTGTTCCTTGTTCTTCATGATGCTCTCTGCGCTTTTAACGGACCTCTGAGACTATCACAGTGCAGGTGCATTTATACGGAGACTTGATTACACACAGGTGGATTGTATTTATCATCATTAGTCATTTAGGTCAACATTGGATCATTCAGAGATCCTCACTGAACTTCTGGAGAGAGTTTGCTGCACTGAAAGTAAAGGGGCTGAATAATTTTGCACGCCCAATTTTTCAGTTTTTGATTTGTTAAAAAGTTTGAAATATCCAATAAATGTCGTTCCACTTCATGATTGTGTCCCACTTGTTGTTGATTCTTCACAAAAAAATACAGTTTTATATCTTTATGTTTGAAGCCTGAAATGTGGCAAAAGGTCGCAAAGTTCAAGGGGGCCGAATACTTTCGCAAGGCACTGTATGTGATGTGGTGTGTGCGTTAAATGTTGGGAATTGAATTGTTTTTTTTTAGATTGTTATCGTTGATGATCAGCAAAACTGAAACCGACTGGATGGAATACATTTCCATTGTTGTGACTGGATGGAATACATTTCCATTGTTGTGACTGGATGGAATACATTTCCATTGTTGTGACTGGATGGAATACATTTCCATTGTTGTGACTGGATGGAATACATTTCCATTGTTGTGACTGGATGGAATACATTTCCATTGTTGTGACTGGATGGAATACATTTCCATTGTTGTGACTGGATGGAATACATTTCCATTGTTGTGACTGGATGGAATACATTTCCATTGTTGTGACTGGATGGAATACGTTTCCATTGTTGTGACTGGATAAAAGAACCCATTACTCAGTCAGTTTGTTATATCTGGAGTACTTCTCCTGTCCTATTCGGTGTCCTGTGTGAATCTAAGTGTGCGTTCTCTAATTCTCTCCTTCTCTCTTTCATTCTCTCTCTCGGAGGACCTGAGCCCTAGGACCTGAGCTCCAGGACTACCTGACATGATGACTCCTTGCTGTCCCCAGTCCACCTGGCCATGCTGCTGTTCCAGTTTCAACTGACCTGAGCCCTAGGACCATGCCCCAGGACTACCTGACATGATGACTCCTTGCTGTCCCCAGTCCACCTGGCCATGCTGCTGCTCTAGTTTCAACTTCCACCTGACTGTGCTGCTGCTCCAGTTTCAACTGTTCTGCCTTATTATTATTCGACCATGCTGGTCATTTATGAACATTTGAACATCTTGGCCATGTTCTGTTATAATCTCCACCCGGCACAGCCAGAAGAGGACTGGCCACCCCACATAGCCTGGTTCCTCTCTAGGTTTCTTCCTAGGTTTTGGCCTTTCTAGGGAGTTTTTCCTAGCCACCGTGCTTCTACACCTGCATTGCTTGCTGTTTGGGGTTTTAGGCTGGGTTTCTGTACAGCACTTTGAGATATCAGCTGATGTACGAAGGGCTATATAAATAAATTTGATTTGATTTGATTTGATACTCCTGCACAGGTGACCAATTAGTCTACTCCCTACACTCAGTAAGATATTGGAGGGTATTGTGAGTAGACAAATGTGGGAGTATATGGAAAATAATAATCTGATTACCAATGGTCACCAATCAGGTCACCAATCAGCATGCTTATCGCAAAAAATATTCCACTACCACTGCATTGGTTGACATGACTGACCAGTGCTATGGATAATGGCAGGTTTGTAGGTGTACTATTATAATTTTGACAAAATTAATTCATTATGGTTTTAAGGAGGTAGCATTGAATTGGGTAGTCATATCTAACTGACAGGAAACAGTCCACCTATATCAATGGTTCCACTTCTTCCCCTAATGTGTTAAACTGTGGAATACCGCAGGGCAGCTGCCTTGGGCCACTTCTCTGCTTAATATATACCAACAACCTTCCCTATGCCTTGGTTGAAACTCAAGCTACTATACTTGCAGATGATACTACAATTTATGCAGCAAGACAATCGGTTCAACAGGTACAGTAAGCTTTACAAGGAGATTTGGAGAATATCAGGAAATGGGTTTGCCAAAACAAACTTGCTTTAAACACCAAGAAAACCAAAGTTATGTTGGTCTGTTCAACTAGGAAAAGGCCAAAACAGCATGGGATACAATTAAGTATGGGAGGAGTACAAATTGAAGAAGTGGCAGAAACCAAACTACTGGGAGTGCAGCTAGACAACTGCTTATCATCGTTGTCTCAAATAACTAATCTATGTAAAAAAAAATATTAAAACAGCATGCATAATCAGAAGGATAGCTAAATATTTACCAGGGAAAATTATTCAGCAAATAACACAGGCATTAGTTGAGAGTCAGGTGAACTATTGTTCGGTGGTCTGGGAAAATGCATCATCAAGTGAAGTTAGGAGGCTGCAGAATGCACAGAACAAAGCAGCAAGGATTGTTTTAAGGTGGAGATGTGGTCCTTCTGTTGCAGTCAAGGATTGTCTTAAGGTGGAGATGTGGTCCTTCTGTTGCAGTCAAGGATGGTCTTAAGGTGGAGATGTGGTCCTTCTGTTGCAGTCAAGGATTGTCTTAAGGTGGAGATGTGGTCCTTCTGTTGCAGTCAAGGATTGTCTTAAGGTGGAGATGTGGTCCTTCTGTTGCAGTCAAGGATTGTCTTAATGTGGAGATATGGTTCTTCTGTTGCAGTCAAGGATTGTTTTAAGGTGGAGATATGGTTCTTCTGTTGCAGTCAAGGATTGTTTTAAAGTGGAGATATGGTTCTTCTGTTGCAGTCAAGGATTGTTTTAAGGTGGAGATATGGTTCTTCTGTTGCAGTCATGGATTGTTTTAAGGTGGAGATATGGTTCTTCTGTTGCAGTCAAGGATTGTTTTAAGGTGGAGATATGGTTCTTCTGTTGCAGTCAAGGATTGTTTTAAAGTGGAGATATGGTTCTTCTGTTGCAGTCAAGGATTGTTTTAAGGCGTAGATATGGTTCTTCTGTTGCAGTCATGCGCAGTGTTCTTGGTTGGTCATCAATCGACAAGATAATTGAAAAAAACATGCTTATCTTATTTTATAATATACATCATTTAAAACGGTTCTATTCACAATGGTATTCAGTTGGTAAGAGACAGACATTCAGTAAATACTAGGAATAGATTGTCCACCATCTATGTGTTATCCAGACAGAAAAAAGAAATGGGCAAAAGAACATTTAGATTTAGAGCAATAAAGAAATTGAATAAATTAACTGAGCAAACTAGAAACCTTTCAATATATACATTTAAACATTATTTTAAAACAATTGAAATACAGTATATAGAAATGTTGTGGGACTATAGTAGATGAAAAATCAATATTTTTTAGACTGAGTATTTATTGGGTCATTATGCTAGTATATGATGTATGTTTGTAATAGTGTGTTATATGTGAAAGTGTGTTTGTATTATAAATTGTATTTTAATTTTAAGGACTCTTGGAAGATTAGTTCAAATGGGGACTAAAAGCGATCCTAATAAAATCAAATAAAAAATCACATCACCAATATATCACCAGTATATCACCATCATATCACCAGTATATCACCAGTACATCACCATCATATCACCAGTATATCACCAGTATATCACCATCATATCACCAGTATATCACCAGTACATCACCATCATATCACCAGTATATCACCAGTACATCACCATCATATCACCAGTATATCACCAGTATATCACCAGTACATCACCATCATATCACCAGTATATCACCAGTATATCACCAGTATATCACCATCATATCACCATCATATCACCAGTATATCACCAGTACATCACCATCATATCACCAGTATATCACCAGTATATCACCATCATATCACCAGTATATCACCAGTACATCACCATCATATCACCAGTATATCACCAGTATATCACCATCATATCACCATCATATCACCAGTATATCACCAGTACATCACCATCATATCACCAGTATATCACCAGTATATCACCATCACATCACCATCATATCACCAGTATATCACCAGTACATCACCATCATATCACCAGTATATCACCAGTATATCACCATCATATCACCATCATATCACCAGTATATCACCAGTACATCACCATCATATCACCAGTATATCACCAGTATATCACCATCATATCACCATCATATCACCAGTATATCACCATCATATCACCAGTATATCACCAGTATATCACCAGTATATCACCAGCATATCACCAGCATATCACCAGTATATCACCATCATATCACCAGTATATCACCATCACATCACCAGTATATCAACATCATATCACCAGTATATCAACATCATATCACCATGATAGGACAACATTTTTTGGTTCCAAGTAGAGCCCTTTTTGGTTTGAGGTAGAACATTTTGGGGTTCCATGTAGAACCCACTGTGGAAAGGGTTGTACATGTAACTCAAAAGGGTTCTACCTGGAACCAAAAGGGTTCAACTGTATATTTGTGTTCCTTCCCTGTGCTACAGTCACGACCCAGTTCTCCCCTCCCTCTCCATACTTGGCAGTGAGCTGCTTTCCGGAGGTGGTTTGGATGGAAGCGTATCTGATGGTTGATCGATGGCAGGCAGCAGTGTGATTCATTCACAGACTTGTGGGTCGGTTATCGAGCGCTGTTGGCTCCTCTGTGGTGTTTAAACACCAGTCACAGCCAGGCAGAGGAGAGGAGTTGATGTCATGGAATTAGCCCAAGGCTTGGGTTTCTCTGTGTCCTCAGATCCTTGTCCGTGCCAAAACACAGAGGGGCTTCATATGCTATTAGATCTCACTCGGGCTAACAGTAGCATATTGTACTGGTATTGTCTCCTAACACCTAGATCTAGGGCTTGACATATTGAGGGTTATGTCTGTCGATATGGGCGGTTCAGGAAGTGCCAAGGAAACTCACACGTCATTAGATAAATCAATCTCCACCACAGTGGTGTTTCCTAGGCTACGTCCCAAATTAAACCCTATTACCTACAGAGAGCTCTACTTTTGACCAGATGAACCCTGGTCTAAAGTAGTGCACTATATATAGGGAATAGGGTTCCATAGGGCCCTGGTCTAAAGTAGTGCATTATATATAGGGAATAGGGTTCTATAGGGCCCTGGTCTAAAGTAGTGCCCTATATAGGGAATAGGGTTCTATAGGGCTCTGGTCTAAAGTAGTGCACTATATAGGGAATAGGGATCCATAGGGCCCTGGTCTAAAGTATCAAATCAAATCAAATTTTATTTGTCACATACACATGGTTAGCAGATGTTAATGCGAGTGTAGCGAAATGCTTGTGCTTCTAGTTCCGACAATGCAGTAATAACGAGCAAGTAATCTAACTAACAATTCCCAAAAAAAACTACTGTCTTATACACAGTGTAAGGGGATAAAGAATATGTACATAAGGATATATGAATGAGTGATGGTACAGAGCAGCATAGGCAAGATACAGTAGATGATATCGAGTACAGTATATACATATGAGATAAGTATGTAAACCAAGTGGCATAGTTAAAGTGGCTAGTGATACATGTATTACATAAGGATGCAGTCGATGATATAGAGTACAGTATCAACGTATGCATATGAGATGAACAATGTAGGGTAAGTAACATTATATAAGGTAGCATTGTTTAAAGTGGCTAGTGATATATTTACATAATTTCCCATCAATTCCCGTGATTAAAGTGGCTGGAGTAGAGTCAGTGTCATTGACAGTGTGTTGGCAGTAGCCACTCAATGTTAGTGGTGGCTGTTTAACAGTCTGATGGCCTTGAGATAGAAGCTGTTTTTCAGTCTCTCGGTCCCAGCTTTGATGCACCTGTACTGACCTCGCCTTCTGGATGACAGCGGGGTGAACAGGCAGTGGCTCGGGTGGTTGATGTCCTTGATGATCTTTATGGCCTTCCTGTAGCATCGGGTGGTGTAGGTGTCCTGGAGGGCAGGTAGTTTGCCCCGGTGATGCGTTGTGCAGACCTCACTACCCTCTGGAGAGCCTTACGGTTGAGGGCGGTGCAGTTGCCATACCAGGCGGTGATACAGCCCGCCAGGATGCTCTCGATTGTGCATCTGTAGAAGTTTGTGAGTGCTTTTGGTGACAAGCCGAATTTCTTCAGCCTCCTGAGGTTGAAGAGGCGCTGCTGCGCCTTCCTCACGATGCTGTCTGTGTGAGTGGACCAATTCAGTTTGTCTGTGATGTGTATGCCGAGGAACTTAAAACTTGCTACCCTCTCCACTACTGTTCCATCGATGTGGATGGGGGGGTGTTCCCTCTGCTGTTTCCTGAAGTCCACAATCATCATCATATAGTAGTCATATAGTAGTGCACTATATATAGGGAATAGGGTGCCATTGTGCCCTGTATAAAGTAGTGCACTATATAGGGAATAGTCCTTTATGAGTCCTTCACAGTGTTGGAGCCCCAACAGCTCTGTGACTGAGTCCTTCACAGTGTTGGAGACCTAACCGCTCTGTGACTGAGTCCTTCACAGTGTTGGAGCCCTAACCGCTCTGTGACTGAGTCCTCCACAGTGTTGGAGCCCTAACAGCTCTGTGACTGAATCCTTCACAGTGTTGGAGCCCTAACAGCTCTGTGACTGAGTCCTTCACAGTGTTGGAGCCCTAACCGCTCTGTGACTGAGTCCTTCACAGTGTTGGAGCCCTAACCGCTCTGTGACTGAGTCCTTCACAGTGTTGGAGCCCTAACAGCTCTGTGACTGAGTCCTTCACAGTGTTGGAGCCCTAACCGCTCTGTGACTGAGTCCTTCACAGTGTTGGAGCCCTAACCGCTCTGTGACTGAGTCCTTCACAGTGTTGGAGCCCTAACCGCTCTGTGACTGAGTCCTTCACAGTGTATTTCCCCTAAAATGAAAGAAACAGAGAAACAATGTGTCTGATATAGATCACCACAGAGCTGGTCTCTCTGCTGCCCTGTAGCTAGATACTATACGACTGCTGCCCTGTAGCTAGATACTATATGACTGCTGCCCTGTAGCTAGATACTATATGACTGCTGCCCTGTAGCTAGATACTAGATACTATACGACTGCTGCCCTGTAGCTAGATACTATACGACTGCTGCCCTGTAGCTAGATACTATATGACTGCTGCCCTGTAGCTAGATACTATATGACTGCTGCCCTGTAGCTAGATACTATATGACTGCTGCCCTGTAGCTAGATACTATATGACTGCTGCCCTGTAGCTAGATACTATATGACTGCTGCCCTGTTGCTAGATACTATATGACTGCTGCCCTGTAGCTAGATACTATATGACTGCTGCCCTGTAGCTAGATACTATATGACTGCTGCCCTGTAGCTAGATACTATACGACTGCTGCCCTGTAGCTAGATACTATACGACTGACTGCTGCCCTGTAGCTAGATACTATACGACTGCTGCCCTGTAGCTAGATACTATATGACTGCTGCCCTGTTGCTAGATACTATATGACTGCTGCCCTGTAGCTAGATACTATACGACTGCTGCCCTGTAGCTAGATACTATACGACTGCTGCCCTGTAGCTAGATACTATATGACTGCTGCCCTGTAGCTAGATACTATATGACTGATGCCCTGTAGTTAGATACTATATAACTGCTGCCCTGTAGCTAGATACTATATGACTGCTGCCCTGTAGCTAGATACTAGATACTATATGATTGCTGCCCTGTAGCTAGATAATATATGACTGCTGCCCTGTAGCTAGATACTATATGACTGCTGCCCTGTAGCTAGATACTATATGATTGCTGCCCTGTAGCTAGATACTATATGACTGCTGCCCTGTAGCTAGTTACTAGATACTATATGACTGCTGCCCTGTTGATAGATACTATATGACTGATGCCCTGTAGTTAGATACTATATAACTGCTGCCCTGTAGCTAGATACTATACGACTGCTGCCCTGTAGTTAGATACTATATGACTGCTGTCCTGTAGCTAGATACTATATGACTGCTGCCCTGTAGCTAGATACTATACGACTGCTGCCCTGTAGCTAGATACTATATGACTGCTGTCCTGTAGCTAGATACTATATGACTGCTGCCCTGTAGCTAGATACTATACGACTGCTGCCCTGTAGCTAGATACTATACGACTGCTGTCCTGTTGATAGATACTATACGACTGCTGCCCTGTAGCTAGATACTAGATACTATATGACTGCTGCCCTGTAGCTAGATACTATATGACTGCTGCCCTGTAGCTAGATACTATATGACTGCTGCCCTGTAGCTAGATACTATATGACTGCTGCCCTGTAGCTAGATACTATATGACTGCTGTCCTGTAGCTAGCTAGATACTATATGACTGCTGCCCTGTAGCTAGATACTATATGACTGCTGCCCTGTAGCTAGATACTATATGACTGCTGTCCTGTAGCTAGATACTATATGACTGCTGTCCTGTAGCTAGATACTATATGACTGCTGCCCTGTAGCTAGATACTAGATACTATATGACTGCTGCCCTGTTGCTAGATACTATATGACTGCTGCCCTGTAGCTAGATACTAGATACTATATGACTGCTGCCCTGTTGCTAGATACTATATGACTGCTGCCCTGTAGCTAGATACTAGATACTATATGACTGCTGCCCTGTAGCTAGATACTAGATACTATATGACTGCTGCCCTGTAGCTAGATACTATATGACTGCTGTCCTGTAGCTAGATACTATATGACTGCTGTCCTGTAGCTAGATACTATATGACTGCTGTCCTGTAGCTAGATACTATATGACTGCTGCCCTGTAGCTAGATACTAGATACTATATGACTGTTGCCCTGTTGATAGATACTATATGACTGCTGCCCTGTAGTTAGATACTATATAACTGCTGCCCTGTAGCTAGATACTATATGACTGCTGCCCTGTAGCTAGATAATAACTACAACAGAGTAGTAGAATGTGATTCTACTGTAGCTAGATCCTATCTATAACAGAGTAGTAGAGTTTGGTTCTACTGTAGCTAGATCCTATCTACAACAGAGTAGTAGAATGTGGTTCTACTGTAGCTAGATCCTATCTACAACAGAGTAGTAGAATGTGGTTCTACTGTAGCTAGATCCTATCTACAACAGAGTAGTAGAATGTGGTTCTACTGTAGCTAGATCCTATCTACAACAGAGTAGTAGAGTTTGGTTCTACTGTAGCTAGATCCTATCTACAACAGAGTAGTAGAATGTGGTTCTACTGTAGCTAGATCCTATCTACAACAGAGTAGTAGAGTTTGGTTCTACTGTAGCTATATCCTATCTACAACAGAGTAGTAGAGTGTGGTTCTACTGCTACATTCAGCTATGGCAGAGGGCCATAATCCAACCCTATAGATGTTTCCTATATACACACTCTACTGTATGTCCCTTTCATCAGTTCCTGTAATGTTTGTTCTTTCCACAGACTTTCTCCTCCTGCGATAGGAGCCACAGTGAATGCCCTTCTCCAGACATATAGTGTACATGGAGGAGCCTGCATGGGAGAAACAGAAGTCTTCCCATTCCATTCCATGCTCAATATAAACTGTGTGCAGGGTGTCAGTCTGAGGACGGGCAATCACCCAAACAGAGAGCTAGGTAGAGATGAGTTGGTCATGCATTCACAGTTATACTGCCTCTCCTCTCCTCTCCTCTCCTCTCCTCTCCTCTCCTCTCCTCTCCTCTCCTCTCCTCTCCTCTCCCTCTCCTCTCCCCTCTCCTCTCCTCTCCTCTCTCTCTCCTCTCTCCTCTGTCTCTGCTCTCCTCTGTCTCTGCTCTCCTCTGTCTCTCCTCTGTCTCTGCTCTCCTCTGTCTCTGCTCTCCTCTGTCTCTGCCCTCCTCTCCTCTGTCTCTGCTCTCCTCTGTCTCTGCCCTCCTCTCCTCTCCTCTGTCTCTGCCCTCCTCTCCTCTGTCTCTGCCCTCCTCTCCTCTCCTCTCCGTCTCTGCTCTCCTCTCCTCTGGCCATGCATCCTTGCATTCAGAGTTTCTGCTCCAACTCTCTGGGGAATGATTTTTATCCTCACGCTGAAAATGTTGTCCATTATTGTGAGAGAGAGTGGCGAAGTGGAGAGGCTGAGCTGAATACAGATGGCTGTGGGGGTTAGGACTGGGATGGAGCAGAACAGTACTAGGGGAGAGGCTGAGCTGAATACATCTGGCTGTGGGGGTTAGGACTGGGATGGAGCAGGCAGTACCAGGGGAGAGGCTGAGCTGAATACAGATGGCTGTGGGGGTTAGGACTGGGATGGAGCAGAACAGTACTAGGGGAGAGGCTGAGCTGAATACAGATGGCTGTGGGGGTTAGGACTGGGATGGAGCAGGCAGTACCAGGGGAGAGGCTGAGCTGAATACAGATGGCTGTGGGGGTTAGGACTGGGATGGAGCAGGCAGTACCAGAGGAGAGGCTGAGCTGAATACAGATGGCTGTGGGGGTTAGGACTGGGATGGAGCAGGCAGTACCAGGGGAGAGGCTGAGCTGAATACAGATGGCTGTGGGGGTTAGGACTGGGATGGAGAAGGCAGAACAGTACAGCAGTAGAGCAGTCTGTCTAACAGCCAGTCTAACAGACAGCCGGTAGTATAACAGTATACCCTGCAGGGCTGGGATACAGGCAGTCAGTAACAGCCAGTACAACTGTCAGCAACAGTATGACCTGCTAGTGGAAGAATGTACTGAATCAGCCTGGTAGATGGAGGAGGAGGAAGGGGAGGGAGGGAGGATGAGGAAGGGGAGGGAGACCCGGACCTCCAGTATTTATGCTGCAGTAGTTTATGTGTCGGGGGGGCTAGGGTCAGTTTGTTATATCTGGAGTACTTCTCCTGTCCTATTCGGTGTCCTGTGTGAATTTAAGTGTGCTCTCTCTAATTCTCTCTTTCTTTCTCTCTCTCGGAGGACCTGAGCCCTAGGACCATGCCTCAGGACTACCTGACATGATGACTCCTTGCTGTCCCCAGTCCACCTGGCCGTGCTGCTGCTCCAGTTTCAACTGTTCTGCCTTATTATTATTGGACCATGCTGGTCATTTATGAACATTTGAACATCTTGGCCATGTTCTGTTATAATCTCCACCCGGCACAGCCAGAAGAGGACTGGCCACCCCACATAGCCTGGTTCCTCTCTAGGTTTCTTCCTAGGTTTTGACCTTTCTAGGGAGTTTTTCTTAGCCACCGTGCTTCTACACCTGCATTGCTTGCTGTTTGGGGTTTTAGGCTGGGTTTCTGTACAGCACTTTGAGATATCAGCTGATGTACGAAGGGCTTTATAAATACATTTGATTTGATTTGAGGGAGCAGGAGGAAGGGGAGGGAGGAGGAGGAGGAAGGGGAGGGAGGGAGGAGGAGGAAGGGGAGGGAGGGAGGGAAGAGGAAGGGGGAGGAGGGGGGAGGAGGAAGGGGAGGGAGGAGGAGGAAGAAGGGGAGGGGATGAGGGGGGGAGGGAGGGAGGGAGGGGAGAGAGGAGGAGAAGAGGGGGGGGAGGAGGAAGTGGAGGGAGGGGAGGGAGGGGGAAGATACGAAGGAGGTGGTAGGAGGAGGAGGAGAAAGGGGAGGGAGGAAGGGGAGAGAGGAGGAGGAGGAAGGGAAGGGAAGAGGAGGATAGAGGAAGAGAAGGGGGAAAAGGAGGAAAGAGGAGGAAGGAGGATGAGAAAGGGGAGGGAGGAGGAAAGAGGAGGAAGGAGGATGAGAAAGGGGAGGGAGGTTGTAGGAGGAGGAGAGAAGTGATGTATTGAATGTAAAAGTCCTCCTGCATTAGGGAGAAAGGCTTCATCAGCTGGATAATGTCTAGGTTTAATTCAGGGGAGAGGGTTGGATCATCAGGGCTGATTGCTAAACAGGAGAGGATTGGATGGAGGGACATCAGGGCTGATTACTAAACAGGAGAGGGTTGGATGGAGGGACATCAGGGCTGATTACTAAACAGGAGAGGGTTGGATGGAGGGTCATCGAGGGCTGATTACTAAACAGGAGAGGGTTGGATGGAGGGTCATCGGGGCTGATTACTAAACAGGAGAGGGTTGGATGGAGGGTCATCAGGGCTGATTACTAAACAGGAGAGGGTTGGATGGAGGGACATCAGGGCTGATTACTAAAAGGAGAGGGTTGGATGAAGGGACATCAGGGCTGATTACTAAACAGGAGAGGGTTGGATGGAGGGTCATCAGGGCTGATTACTAAACAGGAGAGGGTTGGATGGAGGGACATCAGGGCTGATTACTAAACAGGAGAGGGTTGGATGGAGGGACATCAGGGCTGATGACTAAACAGGAGAGGGTTGGATCATCAGGGCTGATGACTAAACAGGAGAGGGTTGGATGGAGGGTCATCAGGGCTGATTACTAAACAGGAAAGGGTTGGATGGAGGGTCATCAGGGCTGATTACTAAACAGGAGAGAGTTGGATGGAGGGACATCAGGGCTGATTACTAAACAGGAGAGGGTTGGATGGGGGTCATCAGGGCTGATTACTAAACAGGAGAGAGTTGGATCATCAGGGCTGATTACTAAACAGGAGAGGGTTGGATGGAGGGTCATCAGGGCTGATTACTAAACAGGAAAGGGTTGGATGGAGGGTCATCAGGGCTGATTACTAAACAGGAGAGGGTTGGATGGAGGGACATCAGGGTTGATTACTAAACAGGAGAGGGTTGGATGGAGGGACATCAGGGCTGATTACTAAACAGGAGAGGGTTGGATGGAGGGTCATCAGGGCTGATTACTAAACAGGAGAGGGTTGGATCATCAGGGCTGATGACTAAACAGGAGAGGGTTGGATCATCAGGGCTGATTACTAAACAGGTGAGGGTTGGATCATCAGGGCTGATGACTAAACAGGAGAGGGTTGGATCATCAGGGCTGATGACTAAACAGGAGAGGGTTGGATGGAGGGTCATCAGGGCTGATTACTAAACAGGAGAGGGTTGGACTATGTTTTGTTTTTTCAGATTGTTTAAAGAACTCTAGTCAGAGGGAGAACGCAGCATAAAACTAGCAATTAGTCATTTATTAGTACCTCTATGAAATACAGATTGGCTGGGGGGGGTCAGAGGTAGAATACAGCCTCTTTGGGGGAGTCAGAGGTAGAATACAGCCTCTCTGGGGGGGGGGCAGAGGTAGAATACAGCCTCTCTGGGGGATGAAGAGGTAGAATACAGCCTCTCTGGGGGGTGGGGGTCAGAGGTAGAATACAGTCTCTCTGGGGGATGAAGAGGTAGAATACAGCCTCTCTGGGGGGTGGGGGTCAGAGGTAGAATACAGCCTCTCTGGGGGGTTCAGGGGTAGAATACAGCCTCTCTGGGGGGTCAGAGGTAGAATACAGCCTCTCTGGTGGGGGTCAGAGGTAAAATACAGCCTCTCTGGGGGGTCAGAGGTAGAATACAGCCTCTCTGGGGGGGGGGGTCAGAGGTAGAATACAGCCTCTCTGGGGGAGTCAGAGGTAGAATACAGCCTCTCTGGCGGGGTCAGAGGTAGAATACAGCCTCTCTGGCGGGGTCAGAGGTAGAATACAGCCTCTCTGGGGGAGTCAGAGGTAGAATACAGCCTCTCTGGGGGGTCAGAGGTAGAATACAGCCTCTCTGGCGGGGTCAGAGGTAGAATACAGCCTCTCTGGGGGGTCAGAGGTAGAATACAGCCTCTCTGGGGGGTCAGAGGTAGAATACAGCCTCTCTGGCGGGGTCAGAGGTAGAATACAGCCTCTCTGGGGGGGTCAGAGGTAGAATACAGCCTCTCTGGGGGGGGTCAGGGGTAGAATGCAGCCTCTCTGGGGGGGGTCAGAGGTAGAATACAGCCTCTCTGGGGGATGAAGAGGTAGAATACAGCCTCTCTGGGGGGGGTCAGAGGTAGAATACAGCCTCTCTAGGGTGGGGGGGGGTCAGAGGTAGAATGCAGCCTCTCTGGTGGGGGGTCAGGGGTAGAATACAGCCTCTCTGGGGGGGGTCAGAGGTAGGATGCAGCCTCTCTGGGCGGGGGCAGAGGTAGAATACAGCCTCTGGTGGGGGGGGTCAGAGGTAGAATACAGCCTCTCTGGGGGGTCAGAGGTAGGATGCAGCCTCTCTGGGAATAGGGTGCTATTTGGGGGGGGCAGAGGTAGAATACAGCCTCTCTGGGGGGGGGTCAGAGGTAGAATACAGCCTCTCTGGGGGAGGCAGAGGTTGAATACAGCCTCTCTGGTGGGGGGGGGGTCAGGTAGAATACAGTCTCTCTGGGGGAGGCAGAGGTAGAATACAGTCTCTCTGGGGGAGGAAGAGGTAGAATACAGTCTCTCTGGGGGAGGAAGAGGTAGAATACAGTCTCTCTGGGGGAGGAAGAGGGAGAATACAGTCTCTCTGGGGGGGGAGGGAGAGGTAGAATACAGCCTCTCTGGGGGGGGTAAGAGATAGAATATAGAGGACCAGAGCTCTGTGTTCATCCCCTATAGAGGACCAGAGCTCTGTGTTCATCCCCTATAGACGACCAGAGCTATGTGTTCATTCCCTCTAGAGGACCAGAGGACCAGAGCTTTGTGTTCACCCCCTCTAGAGGACCAGAGCTCTGTGTTCATCCCCTATAGAGGACCAGAGGAACCGAGCTCCGTGTTCACCCTATTCCCTATGTAGTGCACTTCTTTTGACCAGAGCCTATAGGGAATAAGGTGCCATTTGGGAGCTGTACCCATAGGGAACAGGGTGCCATTTTGGAGCTGTACCCATAGGGAATAGGGTGCCATTTGGGAGCTGTACCCATAGGGAATAGGGTGCCATTTGGGAGCTGTACCCATAGGGAATAGGGTGCCATTTGGGAGCTGTACCCATAGGGAATAGGGTGCTATTTGGGAGCTGTACCCATAGGGAATAGGGTGCTATTTGGGAGCTGTGTCCACAGGGAATAGGGTGCTATTTGGGAGCTGTGTCCACAGGGAATAGGGTGCTATTTGGGCGCTGTGCCCATAGGGAATAGGGTGCTATTTGGGAGCTGTACCCATAGGGAATAGGGTGCTATTTGGGAGCTGTACCCTGACTGCAGCTCTTCTAGTGAATTACAACCATCACCTCCATCATGTTTAATGATCAGGATGGAAACAATAACAGGCCTTATCGGGACATTCAAACGTCTCCATATTCCCCATGTAGTCACTACTGTTGACCAGGCCTCTGGATGGCTGGGCTGCCAGAATCTCTGTGACTGTGTCTGGCTGACTGGACTGTTTTGTAAATGTTATTTCTCACGGCCCATTACACTCTGATTAGAAAACATGGTCTCTGGTGCCAGAACGTTTATCATCAAATCCCAGCCGCAGAAGATGACTTTTCCTCTTCCATTATTTTGTCCTCTGTAATTACACACGTCTTTCCCTATCTCCGATCAGCTCTCTGCTAATGTCACCATCTCTGATCAGCTCTCTGCTAAATGTCACCATCTCTGATCATCTCTCTGCTAATATCACCATCTCTGATCATCTCTCTGCTAATGTTACCATCTCTGATCATCTCTCTGATAATGTCACCATCTCTAATTATCTCTCTGCTAATGTTACCATCTCTGATCATCTCTCTGATAATGTCACCATCTCTAATCATCTCTCTGCTAATGTTACCATCTCTGATCATCTCTCTGATAATGTCACCATCTCTAATCATCTCTCTGCTAATATCACCATCTCTGATCAGCTCTCTGCTAATGTCACCATCTCTGATCAGCTCTCTGCTAAATGTCACCATCTCTGATCAGCTCTCTGCTAATATCACCATCTCTAATCATCTCTCTGCTAATATCACCATCTCTAATCATCTCTCTGCTAATATCACCATCTCTAATCATCTCTCTGCTAATGTTACCATCTCTGATCATCTCTCTGATAATGTCACCATCTCTGATCATCTCTCTGATAATGTCACCATCTCTGATCATCTCTCTGTAATATTTGGTTGAGACGTTGATCAATGACATTTCAACCTTAATTCACCCACTAAAACACACCATGAATTCTACAGGGATTTTAACCAGTCCATGAATTCAACAGGGATTATCACCAATCCATAAATTCATCAGGGATTAGAAGTAGTTGCCATTTTGTGATGTAGGCTTCTTTACATTAAATAAGGATCAGGGGCTGAGCTAAGAACAGGAAAACAAACTATCAACCAGGACCGTTCTGATGTTGTACACTCTTTAAACCCCCTGATGAAAATGTATCTTCCAGATTTATGGTCCACACAACTGTTGGTATTCTGTGAAACAGGGACTTGGAACAGGGACTTGGAACAGGGACATGGAACAGGGACATGGAACAGGGACATGGAACAGGGACTTGGAACAGGAACAGGGACTTGGGACAGGAACAGGGACTTGGAACAGCGACATGGAACAGGAACAGGGACTTGGGACAGGGACTTGGGACAGGAGAAGGGACTTGGAACAGGGACTTGGAACAGGGACTTGGGACAGGGTCTTGGGACAGGAACAGGGACTTGGAACAGCGACATGGAACAGCGACATGGAACAGGGACTTGGAACAGCGACATGGAACAGCGACATGGAACAGGAACAGGGACTTGGAACAGGGACTTGGAACAGGGACTTGGAACAGGGACTTGGGACAGGGACTTGGGACTTGGAACAGCGACATGGAACAGGAACAGGGACTTGGAACAGGGACTTGGGACAGGGACTTGGAACAGCGACATGGAACAGCGACATGGAACAGGAACAGGGACTTGGAACAGGGACTTGGGACAGGGACTTGGAACAGCGACATGGAACAGCGACATGGAACAGGAACAGGGACTTGGGACAGGGACTTGGGACAGGAACAGGGACTTGGGACAGGGGCTTGGGACAGGAACAGGGACTTGGAACAGGGGCTTGGGACAGGGACTTGGGACAGGGACTTGGAACAGGGACTTGGAACAGGGACTTGGAACAGGGGCTTGGGACAGGGACTTGGGACAGGGACTTGGAACAGGGACTTGGAACAGGGACTTGGTACAGGGACTTGGGATAGGAACAGGGACTTGGGACAGGGACTTGGAACAGGGACTTGGAACAGGGACTTGGAACAGGGACTTGGAACAGGAACAGGGACTTGGAACAGGGACTTGGGATAGGAACAGGGACTTGGAACAGGGACTTGGAACAGGGACTTGGAACAGGGACTTGGAACAGGGACTTGGAACAGCGTTGTGGAAACCTTTGTTCATGTAATAACTGTGATGTATTTTTTTAATCAAAGTCGAGAACGATTGAAATGAAAATGTATTGCACCAAAAATAGATGTGCAAACCCATAAAGATCACAAAATAAACAAATGCATTTCTCCCACTGCCTGCCTTGCGGTCAGATGCATGTTTCAGGTTGACATCGCCTGAAGTATTTCTGCCTCAGTAGCCTTTGATTCGCCAAGACTCCCCCCTGCTGTGAAGGGGAAAACACATCTTAGCTGGAGAAAGAATGTTGAGATTTAGACTGTACCTATAATGACACTGCAGAGGTCAGAGTCCTCAAACACCCTCTGGCCTTTGTTTCCCTTCATATTCAGAATGACACCAGGCTGTTTGTCAGGGTTCTGTATGGAACACCAGGCTGTTTGTCAGGGTTCTGTATGGAACACCAGGCTGTGTGTCAGGGTTCTGTATGGAACACCAGGCTGTTTGTCAGGGTTCTGTATGGAACACCAGGCTGTTTGTCAGGGTTCTGTATGGAACACCAGGCTGTTAGTCAGGGTTCTGTATGGAACACCAGGCTGTTTGTCAGGGTTCTGTATGGAACACCAGGCTGTTAGTCAGGGTTCTGTATGGAACACCAGGCTGTTAGTCAGGGTTCTGTATGGAACACATGGCTGTTTGTCAGGGTTCTGTATGGAACACATGGCTGTTTGTCAGGGTTCTGTATGGAACACATGGCTGTTTGTCAGGGTTCTGTATAGAACACATGGCTGTTTGTCAGGGTTCTGTATGGAACACATGGTTGTTTGTCAGGGTTCTGTATAGAACACATGGCTGTTTGTCAGGGTTCTGTATGGAACACCAGGCTGTTTGTCAGGGTTCTGTATGGAACACCAGGCTGTTAGTCAGGTTCTGTATGGAACACCAGGCTGTTTGTCAGGGTTCTGTATGGAACACCAGGCTGTTTGTCAGGGTTCTGTATAGAACTCATGGCTGTTTGTCAGGGTTCTGTATGGAACACATGGCAGTTTGTCAGGGTTCTGTATGGAACACCAGGCTGTTTGTCAGGGTTCTGTATGGAACACCAGGCTGTTTGTCAGGGTTCTGTATGGAACACATGGCAGTTTGTCAGGGTTCTGTATGGAACAAATGGCAGTTTGTCAGGGTTCTGTATGGAACACATGGCTGTGTCAGGGTTCTGTATAGAACACATGGCAGTTTGTCAGGGTTCTGTATGGAACACATGGCTGTGTCAGGGTTCTGTATGGAACACATGGCTGTTTGTCTGGGTTCTGTATGGAACACATGGCTGTTTGTCAGGGTTCTCTATAGAACACATGGCTGTTTGTCTGGGTTCTGTATAGAACACATGGCAGTTTGTCAGGGTTCTGTACAGAACAGTAAATATGTACTTGACAAGCAACACTCCATGACCTCGTTTAAAATATGGTAATAGTTACCAGTGCATTGCTCTGGTCACCCGGTCCGGTATGTCTTCTCCCCCCAACTTCGAGACATCTGTCATTTTACAAAAGGACACTAATGCATTACACATGTACAGGATTGTTCCATCCACTACTACATTGCAGTATAATGTGAATCAACTCATACCAATAAAACATGTAATTTCTCATGATGAATTTTCCAAAATCATTAGCTGCTCTTCCATCTTTAGTGTATCTTCAGTCTCCTTCAGGTTGAAGAGGAATTCCTCAAGCGGACTGTGGCGACTGAAGGTCACGGCTCTCACACAGGAGATATAGGCCTAGTTTCACATTCCAAATATAACAGCCTCATTTCAATTTCATTAAAAAGGGTTTAAAAATAAATGTGTCATACTTGCTTCCGGCATAGGAAAAGGGTCTGAGCCTTTGCATCTCTTTGGTGAGGGGCATCTCTGATCTGAAGAGGCAGAAGGAGACCTCTGTCTCCCATGTGTCCTATCCCATCAAGGCTCAAGATTCTCTGCAGTAAAATATTGGACACATCACGGTAATTCCTGGTACAATTACAATACGTTTCCAAGCAAGGCTCAATCTATTTCCTTATGTGTAACGGCTGTTTGAAGAAGAGGACCAAGGTGCAGCGTGGTACGTGTTCATGATTTATTAATAGATCTGACCACTGAATAACAAAACAACAAAGAGAACAACCGGAACAGTTCTGTCTGGTGCAGAAACACACAAACAGAGAACAACTACCCACCATAACACAGGTGGGAAAAGGCTACCTAAGTATGGTTCTCAATCAGAGACAACGATAGACAGCTGCCTCTGATTGAGAACCACACCCGGCCAAACACACAGAAATAGAGACATAGAACACAGAATGCCCCCAACTCACACCCTGACCAAACACACAGAAATAGAGACATAGAACACAGAATGCCCCCAACTCACACCCTGACCAAACACACAGAAATAGAAAACACAGAATGCCCCCAACTCACACCCTGACCAAACACACAGAAATAGAAAACACAGAATGCCCCCAACTCACACCCTGACCAAACACACAGAAATAGAAAACATAGAATGCCCACCCCAACTCACACCCTGACCAAACACACAGAAATAGAGACATAGAACACAGAATGCCCCCAACTCACACCCTGACCAAACACACAGAAATAGAGACATAGAACACAGAATGCCCCCAACTCACACCCTGACCAAACACACAGAAATAGAAAACATAGAACACAGAATGCCCCCCCCAACTCACACCCTGACCAAACACACAGAAATAGAGACATAGAACACAGAATGCCCCCCCAACTCACACCCTGACCAAACACACAGAAATAGAAAACATAGAACACAGAATGACCCCCCCCAACTCACACCCTGACCAAACACACAGAAATAGAGAACACAGAATGCCCACCCCAACTCACACCCTGACCAAACACACAGAAATAGAAAACATAGAATGCCCACCCCAACTCACACCCTGACCAAACCAAAATAGAGACATAAAAAGGATCTCTAAGGTCAGGGCGTGACATTCTGTCATTTTCACTGGCATCAAAGTGTTGATAAGTGTTGATAAGGAACAGAATGTGGTCAGATCTTCAATTAAATGGTTACAGGGGAGAGGATATTGGAAATGTCATCATATTCTACTGGCTGACAACGTGTTTATAACCAGGACAGAAGAATTTATAACTAACTTCCTACACAACATAGATACAGCAGATCCCCTTATTGTATGGGGCACTTTTAAAATGTGCCTTTAGAGGCCATGCAATTCAATACTCATCTTTAGAACTAAAACAATTCAGGTGAAAAGAGTTCATGTTAACAAATCAAACAGAAGGACAGATAGACAGCGATACAAACTGAACCATCGAGCCACAGAATAATTTAGAGGAAAAACAAAAACAAATGGAGGAACTTGTTCAAGAAAGATCCAGTGTGCCAGGTGTGCCTAATGATGAATGCCAGGTGTGCCTAATGATGAATGCCAGGTGTGCCTAATGATGAATGCCAGGTGTGCCTAATGATGAATGCCAGGTGTGCCTAATGATGAATGCCAGGTGTGCCTAATGATGAATGCCAGGTGTGCCTAATGATGAATGCCAGGTGTGCCTAATGATGAATGCCAGGTGTGTCTAATGATGAATGCCAGGTGTGTCTAATGATGAATGCCAGGTGTCCCTAATGATGAATGCCAGGTGTGCCTAATGATGAATGCCAGGTGTGTCTAATGATGAATGCCAGGTGTACCTAATGATGAATGCCAGGTGTGCCTAATGATGAATGCCAGGTGTGCCTAATGATGAATGCCAGGTGTGCCTAATGATGAATGCCAGGTGTGCCTAATGATGAATGCCAGGTGTGCCTAATGATGAATGCCAGGTGTGCCTAATGATGAATGCCAGGTGTGCCTAATGATGAATGCCAGGTGTGCCTAATGATGAATGCCAGGTGTGTCTAATGATGAATGCCAGGTGTCCCTAATGATGAATGCCAGGTGTGCCTAATGATGAATGCCAGGCTAATGATGAATGCCAGGTGTGTCTAATGATGAATGCCAGGTGTACCTAATGATGAATGCCAGGTGTGCCTAATGATGAATGCCAGGTGTGCCTAATGATGAATGCCAGGTGTGCCTAATGATGAATGCCAGGTGTGCCTAATGATGAATGCCAGGTGTGCCTAATGATGAATGCCAGGTGTGCCTAATGATGAATGCCAGGTGTGCCTAATGATGAATGCCAGGTGTGTCTAATGATGAATGCCAGGTGTCCCTAATGATGAATGCCAGGTGTGCCTAATGATGAATGCCAGGTGTAAAGTGTAAATAAAGTGGATGGAAAAAAACACCAAATAATTGTTTTATCTTCTACATAGAAATACTACTAGAAATAATTATTATAAAAATAAGAGGACTGTCATTAACATGTTTTAACCACTCCTATATAAATGGTAGATTATCAGATACTCAACAAGTAGGTCTGATTTCACAATTACTGAAACAGACCCCAAGTGGTTGTAACATAGACGCTGGGAGTCGAGAAGCAGGTGCAAAGTTTAATATAACAAGTAACATGGAACGATACAACGTAGGAGTGGTATCTTGACATGAACAACAGCAAACAATACTGCCTGGGGAAAAACCTAAGGGAGTGCCAGACAAATGGGAGGTAATGAGTGAGGTAATGAATGCCATGTGTGCCTAATGATGAAGCGCAGGTGCACGTAATGATGAATGCCAGGTGTGCCTAATGATGAAGCGCAGGTGCACGTAATGATGAATGCCAGGTGTGCCTAATGATGAAGCGCAGGTGCACGTAATGATGAATGCCAGGTGCACGTAATGATGAATGCCAGGTGTGCGTAATGATGAATGCCAGGTGTGCCTAATGATGAATGCCAGGTGCACGTAATGATGAATGCCAGGTGCACGTAATGATGAATGCCAGGTGTGTCTAATGATGAATGCCAGGTGCACGTAATGATGAATGCCAGGTGTGTCTAATGATGAATGCCAGGTGTGCGTAATGATGAATACCAGGTGTGTCTAATGATGAATGCCAGGTGTGCGTAATGATGAATGCCAGGTGTGCCTAATGATGAATGCCAGGTGCACGTAATGATGAATGCCAGATGTGCCTAATGATGAATGCCAGGTGTGTCTAATGATGAATGCCAGGTGTGTCTAATGATGAATGCCAGCTGTGTCTAATGATGAATGCCAGGTGTGCCTAATGATGAATGCCAGGTGTGCCTAATGATGAATGCCAGGTGTGCCTAATGATGAATGCCAGGTGTGTCTAATGATGAATGCCAGGTGTGTCTAATGATGAATGCCAGGTGTGTCTAATGATGAATGCCAGCTGTGTCTAATGATGAATGCCAGGTGTGCCTAATGATGAATGCCAGGTGTGTCTAATGATGAATGCCAGGTGTGTCTAATGATGAATGCCAGGTGAGTCTAATGATGAATGCCAGGTGCACCTAATGATGAATGCCAGGTGTGTCTAATGATGAATGCCAGGTGCACCTATTGATGAATGCCAGGTGTGTCTAATGCCAGGTGTGTCTAATGATGAATGCCAGGTGCACCTAATGATGAATGTCAGGTGCGCCTAATGATGAATGCCAGGTGCACCTAATGATGAATGCCAGGTGTGCCTAATGATGAATGCCAGGTGCACCTAATGATGAATGCCAGGTGTGTCTAATGATGAATGCCAGGTGCACCTAATGATGAATGCCAGGTGTGTCTAATGATGAATGCCAGGTGCACCTAATGATGAATGCCAGGTGTGTCTAATGCCAGGTGTGTCTAATGATGAATGCCAGGTGCACCTAATGATGAATGTCAGGTGCGCCTAATGATGAATGCCAGGTGCACCTAATGATGAATGCCAGGTGTGCCTAATGATGAATGCCAGGTGCACCTAATGATGAATGCCAGGTGTGCCTAATGATGAATGCCAGGTGCACCTATAATGAATGCCAGGTGCACCTAATGATGAATGCCAGGTGTGTCTAATGATGAATGCCAGGTGTGTCTAATGATGAATGCCAGCTGTGTCTAATGATGAATGCCAGGTGTGCCTAATGATGAATGCCAGGTGTGCCTAATGATGAATGCCAGGTGTGTCTAATGATGAATGCCAGGTGTGTCTAATGATGAATGCCAGGTGTGTCTAATGATGAATGCCAGCTGTGTCTAATGATGAATGCCAGGTGTGCCTAATGATGAATGCCAGGTGTGCCTAATGATGAATGCCAGGTGTGCCTAATGATGAATGCCAGGTGTGCCTAATGATGAATGCCAGGTGTGTCTAATGATGAATGCCAGGTGAGTCTAATGATGAATGCCAGGTGCACCTAATGATGAATGCCAGGTGTGTCTAATGATGAATGCCAGGTGCACCTAATGATGAATGCCAGGTGTGTCTAATGCCAGGTGTGTCTAATGATGAATGCCAGGTGCACCTAATGATGAATGCCAGGTGCACCTAATGATGAATGTCAGGTGCACCTAATGATGAATGCCAGGTGCACCTAATGATGAATGCCAGGTGTGCCTAATGATGAATGCCAGGTGAACCTAATGATGAATGCCAGGTGTGCCTAATGATGAATGCCAGATGCACCTATAATGAATGCCAGGTGCACCTAATGATGAATGCCAGGTGTGCCAAATGATGAATGCCAGGTGTTATTGTTGTTATTTATTTATTATATTGAACGTTTGAATTAGTTGTTCTATGACATATTCACATCTTAATGAACTGACCCGTGAACACAGACACTCAGCTCCCCAAGCCTGTCTGTCTGTTCACTCTCTATATTATGGGAGAGAGAACGAGGATTTCAGTTGGGAAACATTGGAACAAATCACACAACACAAGCCACATCTGAAACAGGACATGTAGTTAAATACAGTTCCCTGTTTTAATCTGAGTTTAAAACCTTCTGTCCCCTTCTGCATTCAACAAGAAGGTTATATGAGATGTGGTCTCGTCTTCTCCTCCACCAATCAGAGCCAGAGAGGACCAGTCATAACTACACAGGAAGTGATTAGGACTACACCCAGAGGACTCGACTGGCAGGCAGGTGATCTGGGACACTTCATTAAAAGGCATTTATTCTGGAGGTCATTACCATTCAAATATGAACTACTTTCACACCTCTCTGAACGGGGCTTTCCTTCAGCTTCCTAAATGTTCAGCAACAACATCGGAAGTGTCTAAATCACACACTCTCTTCAGACATCATGGAGTTGGAGAGAACAGAAGGGTACAGCTCACTCTCTTCAGACATCATGGAGTTGGAGAGAACAGAAGGGTACAGCTCACTCTCTTCAGACATCATGGAGTTGGAGAGAACAGAAGGGTACAGCACACTCTCTTCAAACTTCATGGTGTTGGAGAGAACAGAAGGGTACAGCACACTCTCTTCAAACTTCATGGTGTTGGAGAGAACAGAAGGGTACAGCACACTCTCTTCAAACTTCATGGTGTTGGAGAGAACAGAAGGGTACAGCACACTCTCTTCAAACTTCATGGTGTTGGAGAGAACAGAAGGGTACAGCACACTCTCTTCAGACATCATGGAGTTGGAGAGAACAGGGTACAGCACACTCTCTTCAGACATCATGGAGTTGGAGAGAACAGAAGGGTACAGCACACTCTCTTCAGACATCATGGAGTTGGAGAGAACAGAAGGGTACAGCACACTCTCTTCAGACATCATGGAGTTGGAGAGAACAGAAGGGTACAGCACACTCTCTTCAGACATCATGGAGTTGGAGAGAACAGTGTACAGCTCACTCTCTTCAGACATCATGGAGTTGGAGAGAACAGAAGGGTACAGCCCACTCTCTTCAGACATCATGGAGTTGGAGAGAACAGAAGGGTACAGCACACTCTCTTCAGACATCATGGAGTTGGAGAGAACAGAAGGGTACAGCTCACTCTCTTCAGACATCATGGAGTTGGAGAGAACAGAAGGGTACAGCTCACTCTCTTCAGACATCATGGAGTTGGAGAGAACAGAAGGGTACAGCTCACTCTCTTCAGACATCATGGAGTTGGAGAGAACAGAAGGGTACAGCTCACTCTCTTCAGACATCATGGAGTTGGAGAGAACAGAAGGGTACAGCTCTCTCTCTTCAGACATCATGGAGTTGGAGAGAACAGAAGGGTACAGCACTCATCTATCATGTCATGTCCATGTTCCAGGTATTAGAGAAGCAGGGAACAAAGGAATAACTACAGACCAGAGGTTATCTACCACTAGGACTACAGACCAGAGGTTATCTACCACTAGGACTACAGACCAGAGGTTATCTACCACTAGGACTACAGACCAGAGGTTATCCACCACTAGGACTACAGACCAGAGGTTATCTACCACTAGGACTACAGACCAGAGGTTATCTACCACTAGGACTACAGACCAGAGGTTATCTACCACTAGGACTACAGACCAGAGGTTATCCACCACTAGGACTACAGACCAGAGGTTATCTACCACTAGGACTACAGACCAGAGGTTATCTACCACTAGGGCTACAGACCAGAGGTTATCTACCACTAGGACTACAGACTAGAGGTTATCTACCAGGGATACTAGGACTACAGACCAGAGGTTATCTACCAGGGATACTAGGACTACAGACCAGAGGTTATCTACCAGGGATAATAGGACTACAGACCAGAGGTTATCTACCACTAGGACTACAGACCAGAGGTTATCTACCAGGGATACTAGGACTACAGACCAGAGGTTATCTACCAGGGATAATAGGACTACAGACCAGAGGTTATCTACCACTAGGACTACAGACCAGAGGTTATCTACCAGGGATACTCGGACTACAGACCAGAGGTTATCTACCAGGGATACTAGGACTACAGACCAGAGGTTATCTACCAGGGATAATAGGACTACAGACCTACCACTAGGGCTACAGATCTACCACTAGGGCTACAGACCAGAGGTTATCTACCACTAGGGCTACAGACCAGAGGTTATCTACCACTAGGGCTACAGACCAGAGGTTATCTACCACTAGGGCTACAGACCAGAGGTTATCTACCACTAGGGCTACAGACCAGAGGTTATCTACCACTAGGGCTACAGACCAGAGGTTATCTACCACTAGGGCTACAGACCAGAGGTTATCTACCACTAGGCTACAGACCAGAGGTTATCTACCACTAGGCTACAGACCAGAGGTTATCTACCACTAGGGCTACAGACCAGAGGTTATCTACCACTAGGGCTACAGACCAGAGGTTATCTACCACTAGGGCTACAGACCAGAGGTTATCTACCACTAGGGCTATAGACCAGAGGTTATCTACCACTAGGGCTACAGACCAGAGGTTATCTACCACTAGGGCTACAGACCAGAGGTTATCTACCACTAGGGCTACAGACCAGAGGTTATCTACCACTAGGGCTACAGACTAGAGGTTATCTACCAGGGATACTAGGACTACAGACCAGAGGTTATCTACCACTAGGACTACAGACTAGAGGTTATCTACCAGGGATACTAGGACTACAGACCAGAGGTTATCTACCAGGGATACTAGGACTACAGACCAGAGGTTATATTCCACTAGGACTATTCCCTACAAAGTGCACTACTTTAGTCCAAATGGAGCCCTATTCCCTTCATAGGGCTCTACTTTAGAGCAGGTGTGTACTATATAGAGTGACATCTGGGACACTAGCTGAGTCTGTCTGATAAAGGAGCTGGTTAAAGGGGAAGATAGAGACATCTGGGACACTAGCTGAGTCTGTCTGATAAAGGAGCTGGTTAAAGAGGTAGATAGAGACATCTGGGACACTAGCTGAGTCTGATAAAGGAGCTGGTTAAAGAGGTAGATAGAGACATCTGGGACACTAGCTGAGTCTGATAAAGGAGCTGGTTAAAGGCGTAGGGTTAGCCCTAACCCACCTGAGCATGACCCACCTGAGCATAGCCAGCCCTACTCTGTTGTTTATGATTTTGTTGTCATGGAGGATTGATTGGAGTTGATAAATAAATGCTGTGCTCGTGGAATGGCTTTGAGCACTACTGAAAAGGGCTGTTTACATGTGATAAATAAATGCCATACGCTGCATTTGCTACAGACCTCTTGTTGACCTTTTAGTTGGTGACATTTTGATATCCTGATCATTTACAGCTGTTTAATTAAAGGGCAAATCCACAGATGAAACAATCACAAAATGGCCGCCCCGCCTGTTTTGGTAAAACGCTGAGGGACGGGCCTGGAGAAATGTAACCACTCTAATAGACAGAGCTGAGGGACGGGCCTGGTGAAATGTAACCACTCTAATAGACAGAGCTGAGGGATGGGCCTGGAGAAATGTAACCACTCTAATAGACAGAGCTGAGGGATGGGCCTGGAGAAATGTAACCACTCTAATAGACAGAGCTGAGGGATGGGCCTGGAGAAATGTAACCACTCTAATAGACAGAGCTGAGGGATGGGCCTGGAGAAATGTAACCACTCTAATAGACAGAGCTGAGGGACGGGCCTGGAGAAATGTAACCACTCTAATAGACAGAGCTGAGGGACGGGCCTGGAGAAATGTAACCACTCTAATAGACAGAGCTGAGGGATGGGCCTGGAGAAATGTAACCACTCTAATAGACAGAGCTGAGGGATGGGCCTGGAGAAATGTAACCACTCTAATAGACAGAGCTGAGGAATGGGCCTGGAGAAATGTAACCACTCTAATAGACAGAGCTGAGGGATGGGCCTGGAGAAATGTAACCACTCTAATAGACAGAGCTGTGGATGGGCCTGGAGAAATGTAACCACTCTAATAGACAGAGCTGAGGGATGGGCCTGGAGAAATGTAACCACTCTAATAGACAGAGCTGAGGGACGGGCCTGGTGAAATGTAACCACTCTCAGATTAATAGACAGAGCTGAGGGACGGGCCTGGAGAAATGTAACCACTCTAATAGACAGAGCTGAGGGACGGGCCTGGTGAAATGTAACCACTCTAATAGACAGAGCTGAGGGATGGGCCTGGAGAAATGTAACCACTCTAATAGACAGAGCTGAGGGACGGGCCTGGAGAAATGTAACCACTCTAATAGACAGAGCTGAGGGACGGGCCTGGAGAAATGTAACCACTCTAATAGACAGAGCTGAGGGATGGGCCTGGAGAAATGTAACCACTCTAATAGACAGAGCTGAGGGACGGGCCTGGAGAAATGTAACCACTCTAATAGACAGAGCTGAGGGATGGGCCTGGAGAAATGTAACCACTCTAATAGACAGAGCTGAGGGAAGGGCCTGGAGAAATGTAACCACTCTAATAGACAGAGCTGAGGGATGGGCCTGGAGAAATGTAACCACTCTAATAGACAGAGCTGAGGGACGGGCCTGGAGAAATGTAACCACTCTAATAGACAGAGCTGAGGGATGGGCCTGGAGAAATGTAACCACTCTAATAGACAGAGCTGAGGGACGGGCCTGGAGAAATGTAACCACTCTAATAGACAGAGCTGAGGGATGGGCCTGGAGAAATGTAACCACTCTAATAGACAGAGCTGAGGGATGGGCCTGGAGAAATGTAACCACTCTAATAGACAGAGCTGAGGGATGGGCCTGGAGAAATGTAACCACTCTAATAGACAGAGCTGAGGGACGGGCCTGGAGAAATGTAACCACTCTAATAGACAGAGCTGAGGGATGGGCCTGGAGAAATGTAACCACTCTAATAGACAGAGCTGAGGGACGGGCCTGGAGAAATGTAACCACTCTAATAGACAGAGCTGAGGAATGGGCCTGGAGAAATGTAACCACTCTAATAGACAGAGCTGAGGGATGGGCCTGGAGAAATGTAACCACTCTAATAGACAGAGCTGTGGATGGGCCTGGAGAAATGTAACCACTCTAATAGACAGAGCTGAGGGATGGGCCTGGAGAAATGTAACCACTCTAATAGACAGAGCTGAGGGACGGGCCTGGAGAAATGTAACCACTCTAATAGACAGAGCTGAGGGATGGGCCTGGAGAAATGTAACCACTCTAATAGACAGAGCTGAGGGATGGGCCTGGAGAAATGTAACCACTCTAATAGACAGAGCTGAGGGATGGGCCTGGAGAAATGTAACCACTCTAATAGACAGAGCTGAGGGATGGGCCTGGAGAAATGTAACCACTCTAATAGACAGAGCTGAGGGATGGGCCTGGAGAAATGTAACCACTCTAATAGACAGAGCTGAGGGATGGGCCTGGAGAAATGTAACCACTCTAATAGACAGAGCTGAGGGATGGGCCTGGAGAAATGTAACCACTCTAATAGACAGAGCTGAGGGATGGGCCTGGAGAAATGTAACCACTCTAATAGACAGAGCTGAGGGATGGGCCTGGAGAAATGTAACCACTCTAATAGACAGAGCTGAGGGATGGGCCTGGAGAAATGTAACCACTCTAATAGACAGAGCTGAGGGACGGGCCTGGAGAAATGTAACCACTCTAATAGACAGAGCTGAGGGATGGGCCTGGAGAAATGTAACCACTCTAATAGACAGAGCTGAGGGATGGGCCTGGAGAAATGTAACCACTCTAATAGACAGAGCTGAGGGACGGGCCTGGAGAAATGTAACCACTCTAATAGACAGAGCTGAGGGATGGGCCTGGAGAAATGTAACCACTCTAATAGACAGAGCTGAGGGATGGGCCTGGTGAAATGTAACCACTCTAATAGACAGAGCTGAGGGACGGGCCTGGAGAAATGTAACCACTCTAATAGACAGAGCTGAGGGATGGGCCTGGTGAAATGTAACCACTCTAATAGACAGAGCTGAGGGACGGGCCTGGAGAAATGTAACCACTCTAATAGACAGAGCTGAGGGATGGGCCTGGAGAAATGTAACCACTCTAATAGACAGAGCTGAGGGATGGGCCTGGTGAAATGTAACCACTCTAATAGACAGAGCTGAGGGATGGGCCTGGTGAAATGTAACCACTCTAATAGACAGAGCTGAGGGACGGGCCTGGAGAAATGTAACCACTCTAATAGACAGAGCTGAGGGATGGGCCTGGAGAAATGTAACCACTCTAATAGACAGAGCTGAGGGATGGGCCTGGAGAAATGTAACCACTCTAATAGACAGAGCTGAGGGATGGGCCTGGAGAAATGTAACCACTCTAATAGACAGAGCTGAGGGATGGGCCTGGAGAAATGTAACCACTCTAATAGACAGAGCTGAGGGATGGGCCTGGAGAAATGTAACCACTCTAATAGACAGAGCTGAGGGATGGGCCTGGAGAAATGTAACCACTCTAATAGACAGAGCTGAGGGACGGGCCTGGAGAAATGTAACCACTCTAATAGACAGAGCTGAGGATGGGCCTGGAGAAATGTAACCACTCTAATAGACAGAGCTGAGGGATGGGCCTGGAGAAATGTAACCACTCTAATAGACAGAGCTGAGGGATGGGCCTGGAGAAATGTAACCACTCTAATAGACAGAGCTGAGGGACGGGCCTGGAGAAATGTAACCACTCTAATAGACAGAGCTGAGGGATGGGCCTGGAGAAATGTAACCACTCTAATAGACAGAGCTGAGGACGGGCCTGGAGAAATGTAACCACTCTAATAGACAGAGCTGTGGATGGGCCTGGAGAAATGTAACCACTCTAATAGACAGAGCTGAGGGACGGGCCTGGAGAAATGTAACCACTCTAATAGACAGAGCTGAGGGACGGGCCTGGAGAAATGTAACCACTCTAATAGACAGAGCTGAGGGATGGGCCTGGAGAAATGTAACCACTCTAATAGACAGAGCTGAGGGATGGGCCTGGAGAAATGTAACCACTCTAATAGACAGAGCTGAGGGATGGGCCTGGTGAAATGTAACCACTCTAATAGACAGAGCTGAGGATGGGCCTGGTGAAATGTAACCACTCTAATAGACAGAGCTGAGGGACGGGCCTGGAGAAATGTAACCACTCTAATAGACAGAGCTGAGGGATGGGCCTGGAGAAATGTAACCACTCTAATAGACAGAGCTGAGGGATGGGCCTGGAGAAATGTAACCACTCTAATAGACAGAGCTGAGGGATGGGCCTGGAGAAATGTAACCACTCTAATAGACAGAGCTGAGGGATGGGCCTGGAGAAATGTAACCACTCTAATAGACAGAGCTGAGGGATGGGCCTGGAGAAATGTAACCACTCTAATAGACAGAGCTGAGGGATGGGCCTGGAGAAATGTAACCACTCTAATAGACAGAGCTGAGGGATGGGCCTGGAGAAATGTAACCACTCTAATAGACAGAGCTGAGGGATGGGCCTGGAGAAATGTAACCACTCTAATAGACAGAGCTGAGGGATGGGCCTGGAGAAATGTAACCACTCTAATAGACAGAGCTGAGGGACGGGCCTGGAGAAATGTAACCACTCTAATAGACAGAGCTGAGGGACGGGCCTGGAGAAATGTAACCACTCTAATAGACAGAGCTGAGGGACGGGCCTGGAGAAATGTAACCACTCTAATAGACAGAGCTGAGGGACGGGCCTGGAGAAATGTAACCACTCTAATATACAGAGCTGTGGATGGGCCTGGAGAAATGTAACCACTCTAATAGACAGAGCTGAGGGACGGGCCTGGAGAAATGTAACCACTCTAATAGACAGAGCTGAGGGACGGGCCTGGAGAAATGTAACCACTCTAATAGACAGAGCTGAGGGATGGGCCTGGAGAAATGTAACCACTCTAATAGACAGAGCTGAGGGATGGGCCTGGTGAAATGTAACCACTCTAATAGACAGAGCTGAGGGATGGGCCTGGTGAAATGTAACCACTCTAATAGACAGAGCTGAGGGATGGGCCTGGAGAAATGTAACCACTCTAATAGACAGAGCTGTGGATGGGCCTGGAGAAATGTAACCACTCTAATAGACAGAGCTGAGGGATGGGCCTGGAGAAATGTAACCACTCTAATAGACAGAGCTGTGGATGGGCCTGGAGAAATGTAACCACTCTAATAGACAGAGCTGAGGGACGGGCCTGGTGAAATGTAACCACTCTAATAGACAGAGCTGAGGGACGGGCCTGGTGAAATGTAACCACTCTAATAGACAGAGCTGAGGGATGGGCCTGGAGAAATGTAACCACTCTAATAGACAGAGCTGAGGGACGGGCCTGGTGAAATGTAACCACTCTAATAGACAGAGCTGAGGGACGGGCCTGGAGAAATGTAACCACTCTAATAGACAGAGCTGTAACCACTCTAATAGACAGAGCTGAGGGACGGTCCTGGAGAAATGTAACCACTCTAATAGACAGAGCTGAGGGATGGGCCTGGAGAAATGTAACCACTATCAGATTAATAGACAGAGCTGAGGGATGGGCCTGGAGAAATGTAACCACTCTAATAGACAGAGCTGAGGGATGGGCCTGGAGAAATGTAACCACTCTAATAGACAGAGCTGAGGGACGGGCCTGGAGAAATGTAACCACTCTAATAGACAGAGCTGAGGGATGGGCCTGGAGAAATGTAACCACTCTAATAGACAGAGCTGAGGGATGGGCCTGGAGAAATGTAACCACTCTAATAGACAGAACTGAGGGATGGGCCTGGAGAAATGTAACCACTCTAATAGACAGAGCTGAGGGATGGGCCTGGAGAAATGTAACCACTCTAATAGACAGAGCTGAGGGATGGGCCTGGAGAAATGTAACCACTATCAGATTAATAGACAGAGCTGAGGGATGGGCCTGGAGAAATGTAACCACTCTAATAGACAGAGCTGAGGGATGGGCCTGGAGAAATGTAACCACTCTAATAGACAGAGCTGAGGGATGGGCCTGGAGAAATGTAACCACTATCAGATTAATAGACAGATCTGAGGGATGGGCCTGGAGAAATGTAACCACTCTAATAGACAGAGCTGAGGGATGGGCCTGGAGAAATGTAACCACTCTAATAGACAGAGCTGAGGGATGGGCCTGGAGAAATGTAACCACTCTAATAGACAGAGCTGTGGATGGGCCTGGTGAAATGTAACCACTCTAATAGACAGAGCTGTGGATGGGCCTGGTGAAATGTAACCACTCTAATAGACAGAGCTGAGGGATGGGCCTGGAGAAATGTAACCACTCTCAGAGTAATAGACAGAGCTGAGGATGCAAGGACTGACCATCCATAAAATCAACGTTTTTGTTTTCAGCATGTTATCAGTGTTTGTTTACATTTACAATGTTTACAAACATAGGAGAAAAACAATATATTTTGGGTTCTCATGGAGTGTAACAGTTTGAACTAAACTCATGAGGCATTTATAAGTTATATTCTTCAACAATCAATGGACGGGCTCAGTCACTACTCAGGTAGCAGGTAGCCTAGTGGTTGGAGGGTTGGACCAGTAACTGAAAGGTTGCTGGATTGAATCCCTGAGCTGACAAGGTACAAATCTGTCGTTCTGCCCCTGAACAGGCAGTTAACCCACTGTTCCTAGGCCGTCATTGTAAATAAGAATTTGTTCTTAACTGACTTGCCTAGTTAAATAAAGGTAAAAAAATATATATATACACACTACTGTTTAAAACACCAGTCTCAATGTCAACAGTGAAGAGGAGACTCCAGGATGCTGGCCTTCTAGGCAGAGTTCCTCTGTCCAGTCTCAACGTCAACAGTGAAGAGGAGACTCCGGGATGCTGGCCTTCTAGGCAGAGTTCCTCTGTCCAGTCTCAACGTCAACAGTGAAGAGGAGACTCCGGGATGCTGGCCTTCTAGGCAGAGTTCCTCTGTCCAGTCTCAACGTCAACAGTGAAGAGGAGACTCCGGGATGCTGGCCTTCTAGGCAGAGTTCCTCTGTCCAGTCTCAACGTCAACAGTGAAGAGGAGACTCCGGGATGCTGGCCTCCTAGGCAGAGTTCCTCTGTCCAGTCTCAACGTCAACAGTGAAGAGGAGACTCCGGGATGCTGGCCTTCTAGGCAGAGTTCCTCTGTCCAGTCTCAATGTCAACAGTGAAGAGGAGACTCCAGGATGCTGGCCTTCTAGGCAGAGTTCCTCTGTCCAGTCTCAATGTCAACAGTGAAGAGGAGACTCCGGGATGCTGGCCTTCTAGGCAGAGTTCCTCTGTCCAGTCTCAACGTCAACAGTGAAGAGGCGACTCCGGGATGCTGGCCTTCTAGGCAGAGTTCCTCTGTCCAGTGTCCGTGTTTTTTTGCCCATCTTAATATAAAAATATATTGGCCAGTTCGAGATACAGCTTTTTCTTTGCAACTCTTCACTGTTGACATTGAGACTGGTGTTTTAAACAGTAGTGTATATACATCCTGGAGTCTCCTCTTCACTGTTGACGTTGAGACTGGTGTTTTAAACAGTAGTGTATATACATCCTGGAGTCTCCTCTTCACTGTTGACGTTGAGACTGGTGTTTTAAACAGTAGTGTATATACATCCTGGAGTCTCCTCTTCACTGTTGACATTGAGACTGGTGTTTTAAACAGTAGTGTATATACATCCTGGAGTCTCCTCTTCACTGTTGACGTTGAGACTGGTGTTTTGTGGGTACTATTTAATGAAACTGCCAGTTGAGAACTTGTGAGGCGTCTCTTTCTCAAACTAGACACTAATGTACTTGTCCTCTGGCTCAGTTGTGCACCGGGGCCTCCCACTCCTCTTTCTATTCTGGTTAGAGACAGTTTCCTCTGTTCTGTGAAGGCAGTAGTACACAGCGATGTACGAGATCGTCAGTTTCTTGGCAATTTCTCACATGGAAAAGTCTTAATTTCTCAGAACAAGTATAGATTGATGAGTTACAGAAGAAAGTTCTTTGTTTCTGGCCATTTTGAGCCTGTAATCGAACCCACACATGCTGATGCTCCAGATACTCAACTAGTCTAAAGAAGGACAGTGTTATTGCTTCTTTAATCAGAACAACAGTTTTCAGCTGTGCTAACATAATTGCAAAAGGGTTTTCTAAAGATCAACTTGGATTAGCTAACACAACGTGCCACTGGAACACAGGAGTGATGGGTGCTGATAATGGACCTCTGTACACCTATGTAGATATTCCATAAAAAATCAGCTGTTTCCAGCTACAATAGTCATTTATAACATTAACAATGTCTACACTGTATTTCTGATCAATTTGATGTTATTTTAATGGACAAAAAAATGGTAGTGTATATATATACTGTATATGTTGTAGCGTTGACTTTTTTGGTTACTACATGATTCCATATATATATATATATATATATATATATATATATATATATATATATATATATATATAAATATAACCCTAACCCTATATATACATGTATATATAAATACATATACATGATTACATGTGTTATTTCATAGTTGTGACATCTTCACTATTATTCTACAATGTAGAAAATAGTAAAAATAAAGAAAAACCCTTGAATGAGTAGGTAATCTAAAACTTTTGACCAGTAGTATAAATTGATAGTATAAATATATATATATATAAATATATATATAAATATAACCCTAACCCTATATATACATGTATATATATATATACAGCAGGGCAAAAAAGTATTTAGAGTCAATGTGGAGGCTATATACAGGGGGTACCGGTACAGAGTCAACGTGGAGACTATATACAGGGGGTACCGGTACAGAGTCAATGTGGAGACTATATACAGGGGGTACCGGTACAGAGTCAATGTGGAGACTATATACAGGGGGTACCGGTACAGAGTCAATGTGGAGGCTATATACAGGGGATACCGGTACAGAGTCAATGTGGAGGCTATATACAGGGGATACCGGTACAGAGTCAATGTGGAGGCTATATACAGGGGGTACCGGTACAGAATCAATGTGCGGGGGCACCAATGTTGAGGTATTTGAGATGATATGTAGGTAGAGCTTTTAAAGTGACTATATAGATGATAACAGAGTAGCAGCAGCATAGAGGGGGGGGGCAGTCTATTTCTAATATTTGACCATTTTTAGCGCCTTCCCCTGACACCGCCTGGTGTAGAGGTCCTGGGTGGCAGGAAGCTTACCCTACCCTCTGTAGTGCCTTGAGGTCGGAGACCGAGCAGTTGCCGTACCAGGCAGTGATGCAACCAGTGATGCTCTCAATGTGTTAATTTCTCCAGAATAGGGGAATACCTCTACATGTGTTCATTTCTCCAGAATAGGGGAATACCTCTACATGTGTTCATTTCTCCAGAATAGGGGAATACCTCTACATGTGTTCATTTCTCCAGAATAGGGGAATACCTCTACATGTGTTCATTTCTCCAGAATAGGGGAATACCTCTACATGTGTTCATTTCTCCAGAATAGGGGAATACCTCTACATGTGTTCATTTCTCCAGAATAGGGGAATACCTCTACATGTGTTCATTTCTCCAGAATAGTGGAATACCTCTACATGTGTTATTTCTCCAGAATAGGGGAATACCTCTACATGTGTTAATTTCTCCAGAATGAAAACATTTCTGGTCTTAGAGCTCTTTAATTCCAATTCAAATCACAAATCAAGTATGATTACTGTTGATTAATGTCAGCAGCAGCTGTCGTTGGTCATAATGTTGTTGTGAATGTGATTTCATATCTTAGTAAATTAACCAGATCATGTCTCTCTCTCTCCGGCTCCCCAGGATCCACCAGCTGAAACAGAACTGATTGCTTCATATTCCAATGAGACATTATTATCATTACTGTCCATTTCAGTCTTTCGGCTCCCTCCCTCCCTCTCTTTCTCTCTCTCTCTCGCTCTCTCTTTCTCTCTCTCCCTGTATCGCTCTCTCTCTCTCTCTCGCTCTCTCTTTCTCTCTCTCCCTGTATCACTCTCTCTCTCTCTCTCGCTCTCTCTTTCTCTCTCTCCCTGTATCGCTCTCTCTCTCTCCCTGTATCGCTCTCTCTTTCTCTCTCTCTCCCTGTATCGCTCTCTCTTTCTCTCTCTCTCCCTGTATCTCCCTCCCTTCTCTCTCTCTCTCTCTCTCTCTCTCTCTCTCTCTCTCTCCCTCCCTCTCTCTCTCCCTCTCTCTCTCTCCCTGTATCTCTCTCCCTCCCTCTCTCCCTGTATCTCCCTCTCTCCCTGTATCTCCCTCCCTCTCTCCCTGTATCTCCCTCTCCTGTATCTCCCTCTCTCCCTGTATCTCCCTCCCTCTCTCCCTGTATCTCCCTCCCTCTCTCCCTGTATCTCCCTCCCCCTCTCTCCCTGTATCTCCCTCCCCTCTCTCCCTGTATCTCTCCCCATCTCTCCCTGTATCTCCTCCCTCTCTCCCTGTATCTCCCTCCCTCTCTCCCTGTATCTCCCTCCCTCTCTCCCTGTATCTCCCTCCCTCTCTCCCTGTATCTCCCTCCCTCTCTCCCTGTATCTCCCTCCCTCTCTCCCTGTATCTCCCCCTCTCTCCCTGTATCTCTCCCCATCTCTCCCTGTATCTCCGTCCCTCTCTCCCTGTATCTCCCTCCCTCTCTCCCTGTATCTCCCTCCCTCTCTCCCTGTATCTCCCTCCCCTCTCTCCCTGTATCTCCCTCCCTCTCTCCCTGTATCTCCCTCCCTCTCTCCCTGTATCTCCCTCTCTCCCTGTATCTCCCTCCCTCTCTCCCTGTATCTCCCTCCCTCTCTCCTCCCTCCCTGTATCTCCCTCCCCTCTCTCCCTGTATCTCCCTCCCTCTCTCCCTGTATCTCCCTCTCTCCCTGTATCTCTCCCCATCTCCTCCCCCTCTCTCTCACTCTCTCATGCCTTTTCTCTCCCTGTATCTCTCCCTCTCCCTGTATCTCTCTCTCTCTCGCCTTTTCTCTCCCTGCCCTTTTCTCTCCCTGCCCCTTTCTCCCTGTATCTCTCCCTGTATCTCTCCCTGTATCTCTCCCTGTATCTCCCTCTCTCTCCCTGTATTTCTCTCGCTCCCTCTCTCTCTCTGTATCCCTCCCTCTCTTTCTTCTGCCTTCTCTCTCCCTGCTCCTTCCTCCCGGTATCCCTCCCTCTCTCTCCCATCACCTCTCTCTCCCTGCCCCTTCCTCCCGGTATCCCTCCCTCTCTCTCCCATCATCTCTCTCTCCCTGCTCCTTCCTCCCGGTATCCCTCCCTCTCTCTCCCATCACCTCTCTCTCCCTGCTCCTTCCTCCCGGTATCCCTCCCTCTCTCTCCCATCACCTCTCTCTCCCTGCTCCTTCCTCCCGGTATCCCTCCCTCTCTCTCCCATCATCTCTCTCTCCCTGCTCCTTTCTCCCGGTATCCCTCCCCCTCTCCCTCCCATCATCTCTCTCTCCCTGCTCCTTCCTCCCGGTATCCCTCCCTCTCTCTCCCATCACCTCTCTCTCCCTGCTCCTTCCTCCCGGTATCCCTCCCTCTCTCTCCCATCATCTCTCTCTCCCTACCCCTTTGAAAAGTACTGGCATGAACAGTATCAACAGATATGTAGGTATATATACATATATATATATATATATATAGATGTATAGTGCCATCTACTAGCAGTGGTAGGTAGTGTCCTGTTATCAACAGATATGTAGGTATATATATATAGATGTATAGTGCCATCTACTAGCAGTGGTAGGTAGTGTCCTGGCTTTAACACACTGTACCTCTGCGTGTGAGAGAGGATTTACCCAGAAGGCTGAAGAGGATTTACCCAGTGTTTAACTGAAGAGGAGGTTGGAAGAGGATTTACCCAGAAGGCTGAAGAGGATTTACCCAGTGTTTTACCCAGAAGGCTGAAGAGGATTTACCCAGTGTTTTACCCAGAAGGCTGAAGAGGATTTATCCAGTGTTTTACCCAGAAGGCTGAAGAAGATTTACCCAAAGTTCTACCCAGAAGGCTGAAGAGGATTTACCCAGTGGTTTACCCAGTGGTTTACCCAGTGGTTTACCCAGAAGGCTGAAGAGGATTTATCCAGTGTTTTACCCAGAAGGCTGAATAGGATTTACCCAGTGTTCTACCCAGAAGGCTGAAGAGGATTTACCCAGTGTTTAACCCAGAAGGCTGAAGAGGATTTACCCAGTGTTTTACCCAGAAGGCTGAATAGGATTTACCCAGTGTTTTACCCAGAAGGCTGAAGAGAATTTACCCAGTGTTTTACCCAGTGGTTTACCCAGAAGGCTGAAGAGGATTTACCCAGAAGGCTGAAGAGGATTTACCCAGTGGTTTACCCAGTGTTCTACCCAGAAGGCTGAAGAGGATTTACCCAAAGTTCTATCCAGAAGGCTGAAGAGGATTTACCCAGTGTTTTACCCAGAAGGCTGAAGAGGATTTACCCAGTGTTCTACCCAGAAGGCTGAAGAGGATTTACCCAGTGTTTTACCCAGTGGTTTACCCAGAAGGCTAAAGAGGATTTATCCAGTGTTCTACCCAGAAGGCTGAAGAGGATTTACCCAGTGTTTTACCCAGAAGGCTGAAGAGGATTTACCCAGTGTTTTACCCAGAAGGCTAATTTTTCTGTTTCATTCTACGCCTGCCGGCACTAGTATCTCACTGGGCCAAGGCTCTGGTGGACCTGCTCTAACTTGGAGCCAAGGCAATGCCCTGGGTACTTTTCAGGTGCATTTAAATAGCAATGGCTAACTGTGAACTTTCACCTTCCTATAAATCAACAGTCGTGATGATGCAGAGGTAGTTGATTCTGTGGACTTTAACACCTAACACAACAGAGGTAGTTGGTTCTTCTCCCCACAAGTCTTTACTGTTACACTCCTGATGTTCTTACATAAATCAGAGACACTACATTTAGTATGATATGTTAAAAATAACAATTCGTATTATATGTTACCAATTTTCCAAACGTACAATGTGTTATGAATTTGCAAAACATATGTGTTAAAAAATATATGTTATGAATTCTAGCTAGGTGGCTAGATGGCTAACATTAGCTAGGTGGCTAGATGGCTAACATTAGCTAGGTGGCTAGATGGCTAACATTAGCTAGGTGGCTAGATGGCTAACATTAGCTAGGTGGCTAGATGGCTAACATTAGCTAGGTGGCTAGATGCTAACATTAGCTAGGTGGCTAGATGGCTAACATTAGCTAGGTGGCTAGATGGCTAACATTAGCTAGCTCGTAAACTTTAGCTAGGCTAGGGGTTAGGGTTAAGGTTAGGAGTTATGTTAAAGGGGTAGGTGAAGGGTTAGGGTTAGGAGTTATGTTAAAGGGTTAGGTGAAGGGTTAGGGTTAAGGTTAGGAGTTATGTTAAAGGGTTAGGTGAAGGGTTAGGGAACATAACAAGTAGTTGTAAAGTAGTAGAACATTTGCTAATTAACTAAAATGCTGAAGTTGTCCATGATGAGATTTAAACAACCTTTGGGTTGCTAGATGTTCGTGTTATACACCCACCCATCCTACCTCCTTTTGTTTTGCTTGAAGTAACCATCTGTCTTAGGTAACCATACCAAACGTAACATATCATACTAAATGGAGGGTCTCCGGATTTACATACAGAATCATACAAAATGCTCTGAGACCAGGTTGGATGGAAACACAATAACACTAGGAGTTTACATTAATTTATACCACGGCGTTGTTGAATACTCCTTTCTGATTGGCTTGAAGGGGAATTGTAAGGTATATTTGCATGGCAGAATTCAATGGCTATAGTTCCTTTTTACGTGTTTTGTTTGATCTGCTTTTGAAAGCAGAAGTCGAATTGAAATCAGTATTGGTATTGTTATTATATTGAACTAAGATATAAACGCAACATGCAACAATTTCAATGATTTTACTGAGTTACAGTTGATATAAAGAAATCAGTCAATTGATATTAATTAATTAGGCCCTATAGTTTCCATATGACTGGGCAGGGGTGCAGCCAAGGGCACAGGCCCACCCACTTGGCCCATCTACTGAGTCAGACCCAGCCAATCAGAATGAGTTTTTTCTCCACAAAAGGGCTTTATTACAGACAGAAATACTCCCCAGCACCCCTCCCCCACCTCTTCTCAAACGATCCGCAGGTGAAGAAGCCAGATATGGAGGTCCTGGACTGGCTTGGTTACACGTGGTCTGTGGTTGTGAGGCCGGTTGGATGTACTGTCAAATTCTCTAAAACAACGTTGGGGGCAGCTTATGGTAGAGAAATTAACATTCAATCCTCTGGCAACAGCTCTGGTGGACTGCCGTCAGCATACCAATTGCAACGCTCCCTCAAAACTTGAGACATCTGTGGCATTGTGTTGTGTGACAGAACTGCTCATTTTAAAGAGGCCTTTTATGGTCCCCAGCACAAGGTGCACCTGTGTAATGATCATGCTGTTTAATCAGCTTCTTGATAGGCCACCCCTTTCAGGTGGATTATCTTGGCAAAGGAGGAACGCTCACTAACAGGGATGTAAACAAATGTACAACATTTGAAGGAAATAAGCATTTTGTGCGTATGGAAAATGTCTGGGATTTTAAAAATTTTAGCTCATGAAACATGGGACCAACAATTTTACATGTTACATTTATATATTTTACCATGGCAACTACTGTAGCTCTATAGTAAACTCGCTAGCTGCTTCAGTGTTTAATGAACACATTTCTAAAGACAAATGTGTTAAATTACAGCCATGTTATAAAAGGGATACTCAACTCTGGGCTCAATGCCTTCTCTGGAAAACAATACAACTCTGGGCTCAATGCATTATTATTATAGTATTAGCCCCTAGTTGATTATCCCTTACAATAAAACACTGGTGTTGGGGTAATACTGCGTTTAGAGAAGGGAAACCGTCATACCAGTCTGCACAGTATAAATGAGAACTTGTTCTCAACTAGCTTACCTGGTTAAATAAAGGTGAAATAAATCAAATAAATAAAAAGTAGCACGACAAGAAAGACAGTGAAAAAAAAAGCAAGCTCGAGCCACAGTGTGCGTTGCCATAGTGATTCCAGCAGACAAACAGGCCACCAACATCAGGTAGAAAACAACACTACGGCAGATGCAGAAGTTGAAGTATTTTAACTCTGGCGGCAAGTCCCGTCTGGGGTGACGGTATTCAGCCTTAGCTTCATCTGGCTAGTGAGGCTCCACGGTCCGGGTCATGTGTTGTGAAGCTAGCCACAATAAGGATTAATAGTGGAATTTGCGGTTTGCCCACAAACTAAAAGTACCCCTTTGAAATTGATGCAGAAGGTTACAAATTGGTGGAATCATGCCATATTTAGACTAGATAATGTTAAACAAGGTTGGAATGTGAAGCAATGAAATGGGGTATCAGTCTACTCGGTGACACCCACAGAACACAACTGTGAAGAGTTTATGCAAATATTAGCCTTGTAGCTCTTATCAGAGACTGTGTGAAACCACCTCCCCAGTCAGCCTATTGTGTGTATTGACATTCATATTGCACTGTACAGCTTTACCTAAGGATTGGGGATCAATGAAATGGGGTGTCAGTCTACTCAGTTCCCAAGGTATTTTTTCCCAACGTCCTCCTCAGTTTTATCAGACTCCAAAACATCCACGCAGTATTGTTTTTCCTTGGGAATAGCATTCTATAGTATTCAATAGACATACGCATTGCCACTTCCGGCGCCGACAGAGATGGCCGCCTCGCTTCGCGTTCCTAGGAAACTATGCAGTATGTTGTTTTTGTATGTGTTATTTCTTACATTGGTTCCCCAGGTCATCTTAGGTTTCATTACATACAGTCGGGAGGAACAATTGGATATAAGAGCAACGTCAACTCACCGTCATTAAAACCAGGAATACGACTTTCCCGAAGTGGATCCTGTGTTTTGCCCACCACCCAGGACAATGGATGGGATCCTGTGTTTTGCCCACCATCCAGGACAATGTATCGGATCCTGTGTTTTGCCCACCATCCAGGACAATGGATCGGATCCTGTGTTTTGCCCACCATCCAGGACAATGTATCGGATCCCAGCCGGTGAACCAAAACAACGACGTCGTAAAAGAGGCAAACGAAGCGGTCTTCTGGTCAGGCTGGTTGGTACACAGAAAATACCCGAGCTCTGAAGCAGCATTCCCCAAGAGAGGATGGCTTTCACTTCAGCAGTAATAAATTCATGAACTTCTTTGAGGAAAAAAAATCATGATTATTAGAAAGCAAATTACGGACTCCTCTTTAAATCTGCGTATTCCTTCAAAGCTCAGTTGTCCTGAGTCTGCACAACTCTCCCAGGACCTAGGATGAAGAGAGACACTCAAGTGTTTTAGTACTACATCTCTTGACACAATGATGAAAATAATCATGGCCTCTAAACCTTCAAGCTGCATACTGGACCCTATTCCAACTAAACTACTGAAAGAGCTGCTTCCTGTGCTTGGCCCTCCTATGTTGACCATAATAAACGGCTCTCTATCCACCGGATGTGTACCAAACTCACTAAAAGTGGCAGTAATAAAGCCTCTCTTGAAAAAGCCTAACCTTGACCCAGAAAATATAAAAAACTATCGGCCTATATCGAATCTTCCATTCCTCTCAAAAATTTTAGAAAAGGCTGTTGCGCAGCCTTTTCCAGTTGCTAACTCCAGTATACGAAATGCTTCAGTCTGGTTTTAGACCCCATCATAGCACTGAGACTGCACTTGTGAATGTGGTAAATGACTTTTTAATGGCGTCAGATCGAGGCTCTGCATCTGTCCTCGTGTTCCTAGACCTTAGTGCTGCTTTTGATACAATCGATCACCACATTCTTTTGGAGAGATTGGAAACCCAAATTGGTCTACACGGACAAGTTCTGGCCTGGTTTAGATCTTATCTGTCGGAAAGATATCAGTTTGTCTCTGTGAATGGTTTGTCCTCTGACAAATCAACTGTAAATGTTGATGTTCCTCAAGGTTCTGTTTTAGGACCACTATTGTTTTCACTATATATTTTACCTCTTGGGGATGTCATTCGAAAACATAATGTTAACTTTCATTGCTATGCGGATGACACACAGCTGTACATTTCAATGAAACATGGTGAAGCCCCAAAATTGCCCTCGCTAGAAGCCTGTGTTTCAGACATAAGGAAGTGGATGGCTGCAAACTTTCTACTTTTAAACTCGGAAAAAACAGAGATGCTCGTTCTAGGTCCCAAGAAACAAAGAGATCTTCTGTTGAATCTGACAATTAATCTTGATGGTTGTACAGTCGTCTCAAATAAAACTGTGAAGGACCTCGGCGTTACTCTGGACCCTGATCTCTCTTTTTTTTGTGTGTGTTTAAAAAAAAATGTTACCTCCTTTTTCTCCCCAATTTCGTGGTATCCAATTGTTAGTAGCTACTATCTTGCCTCATTGCTACAACTCCCGTACGGGCTCGGGAGAGACGAAGGTTGAGAGTCATGCGTCCTCCGATACACAACCCAACCAAGCCGCACTGCTTCTTAACACAGCGCGCATCCAACCCGGAAGCCAGCCGCACCAATGTGTCGGAGGAAACACCGTGCAACCTTGGTTGGCGTGCACTGCGCCCGGCCTGCCACAGGGGTCGCTGGTGCGCGATGAGACCTACGGCTACCTGCTGGTTACTAGTCCAACACACTAACCACTAGACTACCTGCTGGTTACTGGCCCAACACTCTACCACTAGGCTACCTGCTGGTTACTGGTTCAACACTCTAACCACTAGACTACCTGCTGGTTACTAGTTCAACACACTAACCACTAGGCTACCTGCTGGTTACTAGTCCAACACACTAACCACTAGACTACCTACTGGTTACTGGCCCAACACTCTAACCACTAGGCTACCTGCTGGTTACTAGTCCAACACTCTAACCACTAGACTACCTGCTGGTTACTGGCCCAACACTCTAACCACTAGACTACCTGCTGGTTACTAGTCCAACACACTAACCACTAGACTTTTTTTATTTATTTTTTATTTTACCTTTACAACTGCGCCCTGGCCAAGATAAAGCAAAGCAGTGCGACACAAACAACAACACAGAGTTACACATGGAATAAACACAAGTACAATCAACAACACAGTAGAAAAGGTCTATATACAATGTGTGCAAAAGAGCAGAAAAAGTCAATAAAAACAATATGGGGATGAGGTAGTTGGATGGGCTATTTACAGATGGGCTGTACAGCTGCAGCGATCGGTTAGCTGCTCAGATAGCTGATGTTTCAAGTTAGCTCAAAGCATCTTGTGGAACAGTGTTGGGATTCAATGCATTAGGAAGAAACACTGGTTGACATTAAACAAATGGTTGTTCACTGGTTGCAGTCTATTGATTCAGACTCATGAGACAGGTGTGTGCTCGCTCAAGATTAGGGTTTGCCCTTAATGCTCTCTACTGCTTAACGAGAGAGCACATTTTCATCCCAAACTGAGCCATCAAGCATCATATGCTGTTTTGTCACTGGATGAGGCTCAGGGACAAGCCCAAGCACATTCCCTGGTTGGAACCATACAATGTCCTCTCTCATTGGCCAAAATAATTGGTTGGCTCCCACACGACTCATCTTGACTGGAGCACTGCTCTCTGCATCAACATCCTGTATAATACCAGGGGAAGGGTCTTCATTATATTTCACAACACACCACTTTCCAATCAGTCCCTCATGCATGTCTGCAATGGGCTGTATTTGTGCTAGGAGATGTCTGTGGTGCTGTGCAGGTGGAAGTGGAAGGTTGTGTTTTGTCTGCCTCTTTTTGTTCCAATTATCGCGGTCTGTGGGCCAAAACAATCCCATAGATGTGGAGTCATTTGAGGGGCAGGTAGGCATTGTGTCACTGACACAAGACTTCAGGTGAGTTCAGGTGGTGTGTTCCCTGACAGGTATGACTCCATAACCTGTTCTGGTGATCTTCTGCTTCTTTATTTTCCATGACTCCCCTTCCCCCCCCTTTTTCCCCTTCCCCCCCCTTTTTCCCCTTTTTCCCCTCTTTTCCCCCTTTTCCCCCCCTCTTTTCCCTTTTTTCCCCCCTTTTCCCCCCTCTTTTCCCTTTTTCCCCCCTTTTCCCCCTCTTTTCCCTCTTTTCCCCCTTTTTCCCCCTTTTTTCTGTCTGGGAAAGTTATGAGATGGATTTCAGTTCACCACTTTCTTTTCTCTTCTTTCTTTTTGTTTCTGAAGAAACTCCTGGTATCTTTATCGAATCTAGTTGGTTTTTGTTCATTTACACCACATGACCAAAAGTATGTGGACACCTTCTCGTTGAACATCTCATTCCAAAAACATCATGGGCATTAATATGGAGTTGGTTCCCCTCTGCTGCTATAACAGCCCCCATTCTTCTGGGAAGGCTATGCACTCGACCACGGAAACCCATTTCATGAAGCCTCCGACGAGCAGTTCTTGTGCTGACGTTGCTTCCAGAGGCAGTTTGGAACTCGGTAGTGAGTGTTGCAACCGAGGACAGACGATTTTTACGTGCTACAGCACTCGATGGTCCTATTCTGTGAGCTTGTGTGGCCTACCACTTCGCGGCTGAGCCGTTGTTGCTCCTAGACGTTTCCACTTCACAATAACAGCACTTACAGTTGACCAGGGTTCAGCTCTAGCAGGACAGAAATGTAACTTGTTGGAAAGGTGGCATCCTATGACGGTGCCAGTTGAAAGTCACTGAGCTCTTTAGTACGGGCAGTCTTACTGCCAATGTTTGTCTATGGAGATTGCAAGGCTGTGCGCTCGATTTTGTACACCTTCTAGCGACGCGTGTTGCTTAAACAGCCGAATCCACTAATTTGAGGGGATGTTGTGGCGGGTTAGTATCAGAGTTACTTTAAACGGTCGGTGTGTACAATCCTGTTACTCTGGTCGTGTAAGATGCTGTTACCACCTAACTCTGTATCTAGATTCACCACAGCTGGGCACATCTGGTGTTCTTACCTCCACCCCCTGTAAGTCTGAAACTTGCATGTTTGGGACGAGGTCTCTCCTTATCCTCTATTCTAAGAACAAACAGTACTAGTTTATTTTATTTTATTAATTCGACCATTAAAAAAAAACAAGCACACATAAAACTTGAAAAAGCCGTACAGCACCTGAATAAAATCATGGAGGACAACACACAATACAGTCTGGGACTTATTTCCATTGTGGTCCTCTTGAGACAAGAGCAGGAATTATACCATGCTAACTCCAGATGAATATCAGGGATTCTACCATGCTAACTCCAGTTGAATAGCAGGGATTCTACCATGCTAACTCCAGTTGAATAGCAGGGATTCTACCATGCTAACTCCAGTTGAATATCAGGGATTCTACCGTGCTAACTCCAGTTGAATATCAGGGATTCTACCATGCTAACTCCAGTTAAATAGCAGGGATTCTACCATGCTAACTCCAGTTGAATAGCAGGGATTCTACCATGCTAACTCCAGTTGAATAGCAGGGATTCTACCATGCTAACTCCAGTTGAATAGCAGGGATTCTACCATGCTAACTCCAGTTGAATAGCAGGGATTCTACCATGCTAACTCCAGTTGAATAGCAGGGATTCTACCATGCTAACTCCAGTTGAATAGCAGGGATTCTACCATGCTAACTCCAGTTGAATAGCAGGGATTCTACCATGCTAACTCCAGATGAATATCAGGGATTCTACCATGCTAACTCCAGTTAAATAGCAGGGATTATAATAAATCAATCAATCAAATCAAATTTTATTTGTCACATACACATGGTTAGCAGATGTTAATGCGAGTGTAGCGAAATGCTTGTGCTTCTAGTTCCGACAATGCAGTAATAACGAACAAGTAATCTAACTAACAATTCCAAAAAAACACAGTTATACACAGTGTAAGGGGATAAAGAATATGTACATAAGGATATATGAATGAGTGATGGTACAGAGCAGCATAGGCAAGATACAGTAGATGATATCGAGTACAGTATATACATATGAGATGAGTATGTAAACCAAGTGGCGTAGTTAAAGTGGCTAGTGATACATGTATTACATAAGGATGCAGTCGATGATATAGAGTACAGTATCTACGTATGCATATGAGATGAATAATGTAGGGTAAGTAACATTATATAAGGTAGCATTGTTTAAAGTGGCTAGTGATATATTTACATCATTTCCCATCAATTCCCATGATTAAAGTGGCTGGAGTAGATTCAGTGTCATTGACAGTGTGTTGGCAGTAGCCACCCAATGTTAGTGGTGGCTGTTTAACAGTCTGATGGCCTTGAGATAGAAGCTGTTTTTCAGTCTCTCGGTCCCAGCTTTGATGCACCTGTACTGACCTCGCCTTCTGGATGACAGCGGGGTGAACAGGCAGTGGCTCGGGTGGTTGATGTCCTTGATGATCTTTATGGCCTTCCTGTAGCATCGGGTGGTGTAGGTGTCCTGGAGGGCAGGTAGTTTGCCCCCGGTGATGCGTTGTGCAGACCTCACTACCCTCTGGAGAGCCTTACGGTTGAGGGCGGTGCAGTTGCCATACCAGGCGGTGATACAGCCCGCCAGGATGCTCTCGATTGTGCATCTGTAGAAGTTTGTGAGTGCTTTTGGTGACAAGCCGAATTTCTTCAGCCTCCTGAGGTTGAAGAGGCGCTGCTGCGCCTTCCTCACGATGCTGTCTGTGTGAGTGGACCAATTCAGTTTGTCTGTGATGTGTATGCCGAGGAACTTAAAACTTGCTACCCTCTCCACTACTGTTCCATCGATGTGGATGGGGGGGTGTTCCCTCTGCTGTTTCCTGAAGTCCACAATCATCTCCTTAGTTTTGTTGACGTTGAGTGTGAGGTTATTTTCCCGACACCACACTCCGAGGGCCCTCACCTCCTCCCTGTAGGCCGTCTCGTCGTTATTGGTAATCAAGCCTACCACTGTTGTGTCGTCCGCAACTTGATGATTGAGTTGGAGGCGTGCATGGCCACGCAGTCGTGGGTGAACAGGGAGTACAGGAGAGGGCTCAGAACGCACCCTTGTGGGGCCCCAGTGTTGAGGATCAGCGGGGAGGAGATGTTGTTGCCTACCCTCACCACCTGGGGGCGGCCCGTCAGGAAGTCCAGTACCCAGTTGCACAGGGCGGGGTCGAGACCCAGGGTCTCGAGCTTGATGACGAGCTTGGAGGGTACTATGGTGTTGAATGCCGAGCTGTAGTCGATGAACAGCATTCTCACATAGGTATTCCTCTTGTCCAGATGGGTTAGGGCAGTGTGCAGTGTGGTTGAGATTGCATCGTCTGTGGACCTATTTGGGCGGTAAGCAAATTGGAGTGGGTCAAGGGTGTCAGGTAGGGTGGAGGTGATATGGTCCTTGACTAGTCTCTCAAAGCACTTCATGATGACGATTATACCATGCTAACTCCAGTTGAATAGCAGGGATTCTACCATGCTAACTCCAGTTGAATAGCAGGGATTCTACCATGCTAACTCCAGTTGAATAGCAGGGATTCTACCATGCTAACTCCATGCTAACTCCAGTTGAATAGCAGGGATTCTACCATGCTAACTCCAGTTGAATTAGCAGGGATTCTACAATGCTAACCCCAGTTGAATAGCAGGGATTCTACCATGATAACCCCAGTTGAACTGCTAGCATACAATGTATCCTAAATACACAGAATTAAAACATTTGAAAAAAAAGTAATTTGGTCATGACGTACAATAAAAATATCTTCTCAAGTCATATTTACTTGAATTTTTCTATAATTTCCCTCCATGACGTCCAAGCTCTCCACTGTCACTATTCATATCCATGGTAACCATCAAAATGTGAATCTCCCTCCATGTTCCCCACTGTCTCTATTCATATCCATGGTAACCATCAAAATGTGAATCTCCCTCCATGTTCCCCACTGTCTCTATTCATATCCATGGTAACCATCAAAATGTGAATCTCCCTCCATGTTCCCCACTGTCTCTATTCATATCCATGGTAACCATCAAAATGTGAACCTCCCTCCATGTTCCCCACTGTCTCTATTCATATCCATGGTAACCATCAACATGTGAACCTCCCTCCATGTTCCCCACTGTCTCTATTCATATCCATGGTAACCATCAACATGTGATACTGGTGGTGGTGGCAGCTGCAGAGGTGTTTGGGTGTAGGAGACTTGACATCAGAAGAGTTACAGGGTGGGCTAAGTGGTGATGTCCCATCCTTTCAGGATGATGGCCTGAGGTAGGAGTAAATACATTTAATTTGTAGAATAAGGGGGTGTTATTTTTTTATTTTATATCATTTTGAAAGTGTAGTGTGTAGTGTTAGATGGTAGGGCATTTATTTAGTACATGTTTATTTTTCAAGTAAAGCATAAGGGAGTTGTATTCCAGTCTAGTAGGTGGCGGTAAAGCAACACATTGGATGCCCGTATCTAAATCCGCTACTGATTTGTATTAGACTATAAATAAATCGACTCGTATTTTTGAAAGTGTAAGGATAATATTCAGCCATGCTTATTGCTTGCCAACATGTTACTCCCTCTATGTTTAATATAACACACATATACATGAATGATTAATTTCGGTGAAGTTTGTTCTTTAGAAACTATTTAACTAGCCACAAAACGAAGGAAATGACAACATTGTACCGGAACCCCCCCCTCCTCTTCATTCCGGTGTCAGTTCAGCCTACCTTTCACCGGGGCCGTTAAACCTCCACAAGACGTAATGAGAGGCTTTCGAGGAGCTGCTTTACTCACGTCGCTGTTGGTGAGCAGAACAACATTGTGTTTCAATATATTTCATTATATAATCATCTAACGTTGCCGATATACAGGTTCGGTTATGACTTGTGTAGTTACTGTATCAAGCTAAATAACCTTTTCTTTGATGCATTTCAAAACCAAACCTCAGTCCTGGAGACCTACTGGGTGCTTTCGTTCCAGCCAAGCATTATTACTCATCAACTATCTCTGGTTTCTGCACCTTCAGTCTTTACATACATTTGATTCACGCTTAGTGCTGGGCTGGAATAAAAACATGCTCCCAGTTGCTCTCCAGAGGAGAGGATTTGGAGAATCTGCAGACGCCTAAACTAGTTTACTACTTTGATTCAGACCTCTCTTTTGTTGCTGAAGTTGTACAACAACATGAGTACAGCTAGTTATCAGCTAGTTATCAGCTAGTTATCAGCTAGTTATCAGCAACTGAAAGCAGCTAGTTATCAGCTAGTTATCAGCAACTGAAAGCAGCTAGTTATCAGCTAGTTATCGGCAACTAAAAGCAGCTAGTTATCAGCTAGTTATCGGCAACTGAAAGCAGCTAGTTATCAGCTAGTTATCGGCAACTAAAAGCAGCTAGTTATCGGCAACTGAAAGCAGCTAGTTATCAGCTAGTTATCGGCAACTGAAAGCAGCTAGTTATCAGCTAGTTATCAGCAACTGAAAGCAGCTAGTTATCAGAAACTGAAAGCAGCTAGTTATCAGCTAGTTATCAGCTAGTTATCAGCTAGTTATCAGCAACTGAAAGCAGCTAGTTATCAGCTAGTTATCAGCAACTAGTTATCAGCTAGTTATCAGCAACTGAAAGCAGCTAGTTATCGGCAACTGAAAGCAGCTAGTTATCAGCAACTGAAAGCAGCTAGTTATCAGCAACTGAAAGCAGCTAGTTATCAGCAACTGAAAGCAGCTAGTTATCAGCTAGTTATCAGCTAGTTATCAGCAACTGAAAGCAGCTAGTTATCAGCTAGTTATCAGCAACTGAAAGCAGCTAGTTATCAGCAACTGAAAGCAGCTAGTTATCAGCAACTGAAAGCAGCTAGTTATCAGCAACTGAAAGCAGCTAGTTATCGGCAACTGAAAGCAGCTAGTTATCAGCAACTGAAAGCAGCTAGTTATCAGCAACTGAAAGCAGCTAGTTATCGGCAACTGAAAGCAGCTAGTTATCAGCTAGTTATCAGCAACTGAAAGCAGCTAGATATCAGCAACTGAAAGCAGCTAGTTATCAGCAACTGAAAGCAGCTAGTTATCAGTCAACTGAAAGCAGCTAGTTATCGGCAACTGAAAGCAGCTAGTTATCGGCAACTGAAAGCAGCTAGTTATCAGCAACTGAAAGCAGCTAGTTATCAGCTAGTTATCGGCAACTGAAAGCAGCTAGTTATCAGCAACTGAAAGCAGCTAGTTATCGGCAACTGAAAGCAGCTAGTTATCAGCTAGTTATCAGCTAGTTATCAGCAACTGAAAGCAGCTAGTTATCAGCTAGTTATCAGCAACTGAAAGCAGCTAGTTATCAGCTAGTTATCAGCTAGTTATCAGCAACTGAAAGCAGCTAGTTATCATCAACTGAAAGCAGCTAGTTATCAGAAACTGAAAGCAGCTAGTTATCAGCTAGTTATCAGCAACTGAAAGCAGCTAGTTATCAGCTAGTTATCAGCAACTGAAATTAGCCAGTTATCAGCAACTGAAAGCAGCTAGTTATCGGCAACTGAAAGCAGCTAGTTATCGGCAACTGAAAGCAGCTAGTTATCGGCAACTGAAAGCAGCTAGTTATCAGCAACTGAAAGCAGCTAGTTATCAGCTAGTTATCGGCAACTGAAAGCAGCTAGTTATCAGCAACTGAAAGCAGCTAGTTATCAGCTAGTTATCAGCAACTGAAAGCAGCTAGTTATCAGCTAGTTATCGGCAACTGAAAGCAGCTAGTTATCAGCTAGTTATCAGCTAGTTATCAGCAACTGAAAGCAGCTAGTTATCATCAACTGAAAGCAGCTAGTTATCAGAAACTGAAAGCAGCTAGTTATCAGCTAGTTATCAGCTAGTTATCAGCTAGTTATCAGCAACTGAAAGCAGCTAGTTATCAGCTAGTTATCAGCAACTGAAAGCAGCCAGTTATCAGCAACTGAAAGCAGCTAGTTATCGGAAACTGAAAGAAAGCAGCTAGTTATCGGCAACTGAAAGCAGCTAGTTATCGGCAACTGAAAGCAGCTAGTTATCAGCTAGTAGTTATCAGCTAGTTATCAGCAACTGAAAGCAGCTAGTTATCAGCAACTGAAAGCAGCTAGTTATCAGCAACTGAAAGCAGCTAGTTATCAGCAACTGAAAGCAGCTAGTTATCAGCAACTGAAAGCAGCTAGTTATCAGCAACTGAAAGCAGCTAGTTATCAGCAACTGAAAGCAGCTAGTTATCAGCAACTGAAAGCAGCTAGTTATCAGCAACTGAAAGCAGCTAGTTATCAGCAACTGAAAGCAGCTAGTTATCGGCAACTGAAAGCAGCTAGTTATCAGCTAGTTATCAGCAACTGAAAGCAGCTAGTTATCAGCAACTGAAAGCAGCTAGTTATCAGCAACTGAAAGCAGCTAGTTATCGGCAACTGAAAGCAGCTAGTTATCGGCAACTGAAAGCAGCTAGTTATCGGCAACTGAAAGCAGCTAGTTATCGGCAACTGAAAGCAGCTAGTTAGTTATCAGCAACTGAAAGCAGCTAGTTATCAGCTAGTTATCGGCAACTGAAAGCAGCTAGTTATCGGCAACTGAAAGCAGCTAGTTATCAGCTAGTTATCAGCTAGTTATCAGCAACTGAAAGCAGCTAGTTATCAGCAACTAGTTATCGGCAACTGAAAGCAGCTAGTTATCAGCAACTGAAAGCAGCTAGTTATCGGCAACTGAAAGCAGCTAGTTATCAGCAACTGAAAGCAGCTAGTTATCAGCAACTGAAAGCAGCTAGTTATCGGCAACTGAAAGCAGCTAGTTATCAGCTAGTTATCAGCAACTGAAAGCAGCTAGTTATCAGCAACTGAAAGCAGCTAGTTATCGGCAACTGAAAGCAGCTAGTTATCGGCAACTGAAAGCAGCTAGTTATCAGCTAGTTATCAGCAACTGAAAGCAGCTAGTTATCAGCAACTGAAAGCAGCTAGTTATCGGCAACTGAAAGCAGCTAGTTATCAGCAACTGAAAGCAGCTAGTTATCGGCAACTGAAAGCAGCTAGTTATCAGCAACTGAAAGCAGCTAGTTATTGGCAACTGAAAGCAGCTAGTTATCAGCAACTGAAAGCAGCTAGTTATCGGCAACTGAAAGCAGCTAGTTACTCAGCTAGTTATCAGCAACTGAAAGCAGCTAGTTATCAGCAACTGAAAGCAGCTAGTTATCAGCAACTGAAAGCAGCTAGTTATCAGCTAGTTATCAGCAACTGAAAGCAGCTAGTTATCAGCAACTGAAAGCAGCTAGTTATCAACTGAAAGCAGCTAGGCAACTGAAAGCAGCTAGTTATCAGCAACTGAAAGCAGCTAGTTATCAGCAACTGAAAGCAGCTAGTTATTATCAGCTAGTTTATCAGCTAGTTATCAGCAACTGAAAGCAGCTAGTTATCAGCTAGTTATCAGCAACTGAAAGCAGCTAGTTATCAGCTAGTTATCAGCAACTGAAAGCAGCTAGTTATCAGAAACTGAAAGCAGCTAGTTATCAGCTAGTTATCAGCAACTGAAAGCAGCTAGTTATCAGCTAGTTATCAGCAACTGAAAGCAGCTAGTTATCAGCAACTGAAAGCAGCTAGTTATCAGCAACTGAAAGCAGCTAGTTATCGGCAACTGAAAGCAGCTAGTTATCAGCAACTGAAAGCAGCTAGTTATCAGCTAGTTATCAGCAACTGAAAGCAGCTAGTTATCAGCTAGTTATCAGCAACTGAAAGCAGCTAGTTATCAGAAACTGAAAGCAGCTAGTTATCAGCTAGTTATCAGCTAGTTATCAGCTAGTTATCAGCAACTGAAAGCAGCTAGTTATCAGCTAGTTATCAGCAACTGAAAGCAGCTAGTTATCAGCAACTGAAAGCAGCTAGTTATCGGCAACTGAAAGCAGCTAGTTATCGGCAACTGAAAGCAGCTAGTTATCAGCAACTGAAAGCAGCTAGTTATCGGCAACTGAAAGCAGCTAGTTATCAGCTAGTTATCAGCAACTGAAAGCAGCTAGTTATCAGCTAGTTATCAGCTAGTTATCAGCAACTGAAAGCAGCTAGCAGCTAGTTATCAGCAACTGAAAGCAGCTAGTTATCAGCAACTGAAAGCAGCTAGTTATCGGCAACTGAAAGCAGCTAGTTATCGGCAACTGAAAGCAGCTAGTTATCGGCAACTGAAAGCAGCTAGTTATCATCAACTGCAGCTAGTTATCAGCAACTGAAAGCAGCTAGTTATCGGCAACTGAAAGCAGCTAGTTATCAGCTAGTTATCAGCAACTGAAAGCAGCTAGTTATCAGCAACTGAAAGCAGCTAGTTAGTTATCAGCAACTGAAAGCAGCTAGTTATCAGCAACTGAAAGCAGCTAGTTATCAGCAACTGAAAGCAGCTAGTTATCAGCAACTGAAAGCAGCTAGTTATCAGCAACTGAAAGCAGCTAGTTATCAGCTAGTTATCGGCAACTGAAAGCAGCTAGTTATCAGCAACTGAAAGCAGCTAGTTATCGGCAACTGAAAGCAGCTAGTTATCAGCTAGTTATCAGCTAGTTATCAGCAACTGAAAGCAGCTAGTTATCAGCTAGTTATCGGCAACTGAAAGCAGCTAGTTATCAGCTAGTTATCAGCAACTGAAAGCAGCTAGTTATCAGCAACTGAAAGCAGCTAGTTATCATCAACTGAAAGCAGCTAGTTATCAGAAACTGAAAGCAGCTAGTTATCAGCTAGTTATCAGCAACTGAAAGCAGCTAGTTATACTCAGCTAGTTATCAGCAACTGAAAGCAGCTAGTTATCAGCAACTGAAAGCAGCTAGTTATCAGCAACTGAAAGCAGCTAGTTATCAGCAACTGAAAGCAGCTAGTTATCAGCAACTGAAAGCAGCTAGTTATCAGCAACTGAAAGCAGCTAGTTATCGGCAACTGAAAGCAGCTAGTTATCAGCAACTGAAAGCAGCTAGTTATCAGCTAGTTATCAGCAACTGAAAGCAGCTAGTTATCAGCTAGTTATCAGCTAGTTATCGGCAACTGAAAGCAGCTAGTTATCAGCTAGTTATCAGCTAGTTATCAGCAACTGAAAGCAGCTAGTTATCATCAACTGAAAGCAGCTAGTTATCAGCTAGTTATCAGCTAGTTATCAGCAACTGAAAGCAGCTAGTTATCATCAACTGAAAGCAGCTAGTTATCAGAAACTGAAAGCAGCTAGTTATCAGCTAGTTATCAGCTAGTTATCAGCTAGTTATCAGCAACTGAAAGCAGCTAGTTATCAGTTATCAGCAACTGAAAGCAGCTAGTTATCGGCAACTGAAAGCAGCTAGTTATCGGCAACTGAAAGCAGCTAGTTATCAGCAACTGAAAGCAGCTAGTTATCAACTGAAAGCAGCTAGTTATCGGCAACTGAAAGCAGCTAGTTATCAGCAACTGAAAGCAGCTAGTTATCTAGGCAACTGAAAGCAGCTAGTTTATCAGCTGAAAGCAGCTAGTTATCAGCTAGTTATCAGCAACTGAAAGCAGCTAGTTATCAGCTAGTTATCGGCAACTGAAAGCAGCTAGTTATCAGCTAGTTATCAGCTAGTTATAGTTATCATCAACTGAAAGCAGCTAGTTATCATCAACTGAAAGCAGCTAGTTATCAGAAACTGAAAGCAGCTAATTATCAGCTAGTTATCAGCAACTGAAAGCAGCTAGTTATCAGCTAGTTATCAGCAACTGAAAGCAGCTAGTTATCAGCAACTGAAAGCAGCTAGTTATCGGCAACTGAAAGCAGCTAGTTAGCAACTGAAAGCAGCTCAGTTATCAGCAACTGAAAGCAGCTAGTTATCAGCAACTGAAAGCAGCTAGTTATCAGCAACTGAAAGCAGCTAGTTATCAGCTAGTTATCAGCAACTGAAAGCAGCTAGTTATCAGCAACTGAAAGCAGCTAGTTATCAGCAACTGAAAGCAGCTAGTTATCAGCAACTGAAAGCAGCTAGTTATCAGCAACTGAAAGCAGCTAGTTATCAGCAACTGAAAGCAGCTAGTTATCAGCAACTGAAAGCAGCTAGTTATCAGCAACTGAAAGCAGCTAGTTATCAGCAACTGAAAGCAGCTAGTTAGCAGCAGCTAGTTATCAGCAACTGAAAGCAGCTAGATATACTCAGCTAGTTATCAGCAACTGAAAGCAGCTAGTTATCAGCAACTGAAAGCAGCTAGTTATCGGCAACTGAAAGCAGCTAGTTATCGGCAACTGAAAGCAGCTAGTTATCAGCAACTGAAAGCAGCTAGTTATCAGCTAGTTATCGGCAACTGAAAGCAGCTAGTTATCAGCAACTGAAAGCAGCTAGTTATCGGCAACTGAAAGCAGCTAGTTATCAGCTAGTTATCAGCTAGTTATCGGCAACTGAAAGCAGCTAGTTATCAGCAACTGAAAGCAGCTAGTTATCAGCTAGTTATCAGCAACTGAAAGCAGCTAGTTATCAGCAACTGAAAGCAGCTAGTTATCAGCTAGTTATCAGCAACTGAAAGCAGCTAGTTATCAGCAACTGAAAGCAGCTAGTTATCAGCAACTGAAAGCAGCTAGTTATCGGCAACTGAAAGCAGCTAGTTATCAGCTAGTTATCAGCAACTGAAAGCAGCTAGTTATCGGCAACTGAAAGCAGCTAGTTATCAGCTAGTTATCAGCAACTGAAAGCAGCTAGTTATCAGCAACTGAAAGCAGCTAGTTATCGGCAACTGAAAGCAGCTAGTTATCAGCAACTGAAAGCAGCTAGTTATCAGCTAGTTATCAGCAACTGAAAGCAGCTAGTTATCGGCAACTGAAAGCAGCTAGTTATCAGCAACTGAAAGCAGCTAGTTATCAGCTAGTTAGCAGCTAGTTATCAGCAACTGAAAGCAGCTAGTTATCAGGCAACTGAAAGCAGCTAGTTATCATCAACTGAAAGCAGCTAGTTATCGGCAACTGAAAGCAGCTAGTTATCAGCAACTGAAAGCAGCTAGTTATCAGCTAGTTATCAGCTAGTTATCAGCAACTGAAAGCAGCTAGTTATCAGCTAGTTATCAGCAACTGAAAGCAGCTAGTTATCAGCAACTGAAAGCAGCTAGTTATCAGCAACTGAAAGCAGCTAGTTATCAGCAACTGAAAGCAGCTAGTTATCGGCAACTGAAAGCAGCTAGTTATCAGCAACTGAAAGCAGCTAGTTATCAGCAACTGAAAGCAGCTAGTTATCGGCAACTGAAAGCAGCTAGTTATCAGCTAGTTATCAGCAACTGAAAGCAGCTAGAGTTATCAGCAACTGAAAGCAGCTAGTTATCAGCAACTGAAAGCAGCTAGTTATCTAGTTATCAGCAACTGAAAGCAGCTAGTTATCAGCAACTGAAAGCAGCTAGTTATCAGCAACTGAAAGCAGCTAGTTATCAGCAACTGAAAGCAGCTAGTTATCAGCTAGTTATCGGCAACTGAAAGCAGCTAGTTATCAGCAACTGAAAGCAGCTAGTTATCGGCAACTGAAAGCAGCTAGTTATCAGCTAGTTATCAGCTAGTTATCAGCAACTGAAAGCAGCTAGTTATCAGCTAGTTATCAGCAACTGAAAGCAGCTAGTTATCAGCTAGTTATCAGCTAGTTATCAGCAACTGAAAGCAGCTAGTTATCATCAACTGAAAGCAGCTAGTTATCAGAAACTGAAAGCAGCTAGTTATCAGCTAGTTATCAGCAACTGAAAGCAGCTAGTTATCAGCTAGTTATCAGCAACTGAAATTAGCCAGTTATCAGCAACTGAAAGCAGCTAGTTATCGGCAACTGAAAGCAGCTAGGCAACTGAAAGCAGCTAGTTATCGGCAACTGAAAGCAGCTAGTTATCAGCAACTGAAAGCAGCTAGTTATCAGCAACTGAAAGCAGCTAGTTATCAGCTAGTTATCGGCAACTGAAAGCAGCTAGTTATCAGCAACTGAAAGCAGCTAGTTATCAGCTAGTTATCAGCAACTGAAAGCAGCTAGTTATCAGCTAGTTATCGGCAACTGAAAGCAGCTAGTTATCAGCTAGTTATCAGCTAGTTATCAGCAACTGAAAGCAGCTAGTTATCATCAACTGAAAGCAGCTAGTTATCAGAAACTGAAAGCAGCTAGTTATCAGCTAGTTATCAGCTAGTTATCAGCTAGTTATCAGCAACTGAAAGCAGCTAGTTATCAGCTAGTTATCAGCAACTGAAAGCAGCCAGTTATCAGCAACTGAAAGCAGCTAGTTATCGGAAACTGAAAGCAGCTAGTTATCGGCAACTGAAAGCAGCTAGTTATCGGCAACTGAAAGCAGCTAGTTATCAGCAACTGAAAGCAGCTAGTTATCAGCTAGTTATCAGCAACTGAAAGCAGCTAGTTATCAGCAACTGAAAGCAGCTAGTTATCAGCAACTGAAAGCAGCTAGTTATCAGCAACTGAAAGCAGCTAGTTATCAGCAACTGAAAGCAGCTAGTTATCAGCAACTGAAAGCAGCTAGTTATCAGCAACTGAAAGCAGCTAGTTATCAGCAGCTAGTTATCAGCAACTGAAAGCAGCTAGTTATCAGCAACTGAAAGCAGCTAGTTATCAGCAACTGAAAGCAGCTAGTTATCGGCAACTGAAAGCAGCTAGTTATCAGCTAGTTATCAGCAACTGAAAGCAGCTAGATATCAGCAACTGAAAGCAGCTAGTTATCAGCAACTGAAAGCAGCTAGTTATCGGCAACTGAAAGCAGCTAGTTATCGGCAACTGAAAGCAGCTAGTTATCGGCAACTGAAAGCAGCTAGTTATCGGCAACTGAAAGCAGCTAGTTATCAGCAACTGAAAGCAGCTAGTTATCAGCTAGTTATCGGCAACTGAAAGCAGCTAGTTATCGGCAACTGAAAGCAGCTAGTTATCAGCTAGTTATCAGCTAGTTATCAGCAACTGAAAGCAGCTAGTTATCAGCAACTAGTTATCGGCAACTGAAAGCAGCTAGTTATCAGCAACTGAAAGCAGCTAGTTATCGGCAACTGAAAGCAGCTAGTTATCAGCAACTGAAAGCAGCTAGTTATCAGCAACTGAAAGCAGCTAGTTATCGGCAACTGAAAGCAGCTAGTTATCAGCTAGTTATCAGCAACTGAAAGCAGCTAGTTATCAGCAACTGAAAGCAGCTAGTTATCGGCAACTGAAAGCAGCTAGTTATCGGCAACTGAAAGCAGCTAGTTATCAGCTAGTTATCAGCAACTGAAAGCAGCTAGTTATCAGCAACTGAAAGCAGCTAGTTATCGGCAACTGAAAGCAGCTAGTTATCAGCAACTGAAAGCAGCTAGTTATGGCAACTGAAAGCAGCTAGTTATCAGCAACTGAAAGCAGCTAGTTATCGGCAACTGAAAGCAGCTAGTTATCAGCTAGTTATCAGCAACTGAAAGCAGCTAGTTATCAGCAACTGAAAGCAGCTAGTTATCAGCAACTGAAAGCAGCTAGTTATCGGCAACTGAAAGCAGCTAGTTATCAGCAACTGAAAGCAGCTAGTTATCAGCAACTGAAAGCAGCTAGTTATCGGCAACTGAAAGCAGCTAGTTATCGGCAACTGAAAGCAGCTAGTTATCAGCAACTGAAAGCAGCTAGTTATCAGCTAGTTATCAGCTAGTTATCAGCAACTGAAAGCAGCTAGTTATCAGCTAGTTATCAGCAACTGAAAGCAGCTAGTTATCAGCTAGTTATCAGCAACTGAAAGCAGCTAGTTATCAGAAACTGAAAGCAGCTAGTTATCAGCTAGTTATCAGCAACTGAAAGCAGCTAGTTATCAGCTAGTTATCAGCAACTGAAAGCAGCTAGTTATCAGCAACTGAAAGCAGCTAGTTATCGGCAACTGAAAGCAGCTAGTTATCGGCAACTGAAAGCAGCTAGTTATCAGCAACTGAAAGCAGCTAGTTATCAGCTAGTTATCAGCAACTGAAAGCAGCTAGTTATCAGCTAGTTATCAGCAACTGAAAGCAGCTAGTTATCAGAAACTGAAAGCAGCTAGTTATCAGCTAGTTATCAGCTAGTTATCAGCTAGTTATCAGCAACTGAAAGCAGCTAGTTATCAGCTAGTTATCAGCAACTGAAAGCAGCTAGTTATCAGCAACTGAAAGCAGCTAGTTATCGGCAACTGAAAGCAGCTAGTTATCGGCAACTGAAAGCAGCTAGTTATCAGCAACTGAAAGCAGCTAGTTATCGGCAACTGAAAGCAGCTAGTTATCAGCTAGTTATCAGCAACTGAAAGCAGCTAGTTATCAGCAACTGAAAGCAGCTAGTTATCAGCTAGTTATCAGCTAGTTATCAGCAACTGAAAGCAGCTAGTTATCAGCTAGTTATCAGCAACTGAAAGCAGCTAGTTATCAGCAACTGAAAGCAGCTAGTTATCGGCAACTGAAAGCAGCTAGTTATCGGCAACTGAAAGCAGCTAGTTATCGGCAACTGAAAGCAGCTAGTTATCATCAACTGAAAGCAGCTAGTTATCAGCAACTGAAAGCAGCTAGTTATCGGCAACTGAAAGCAGCTAGTTATCAGCTAGTTATCAGCAACTGAAAGCAGCTAGATATCAGCAACTGAAAGCAGCTAGTTATCAGCAACTGAAAGCAGCTAGTTATCGTCAACTGAAAGCAGCTAGTTATCGGCAACTGAAAGCAGCTAGTTATCGGCAACTGAAAGCAGCTAGTTATCAGCAACTGAAAGCAGCTAGTTATCAGCTAGTTATCGGCAACTGAAAGCAGCTAGTTATCAGCAACTGAAAGCAGCTAGTTATCGGCAACTGAAAGCAGCTAGTTATCAGCTAGTTATCAGCTAGTTATCAGCAACTGAAAGCAGCTAGTTATCAGCTAGTTATCGGCAACTGAAAGCAGCTAGTTATCAGCTAGTTATCAGCAACTGAAAGCAGCTAGTTATCATCAACTGAAAGCAGCTAGTTATCAGAAACTGAAAGCAGCTAGTTATCAGCTAGTTATCAGCTAGTTATCAGCAACTGAAAGCAGCTAGTTATCAGCTAGTTATCAGCAACTGAAAGCAGCCAGTTATCAGCAACTGAAAGCAGCTAGTTATCGGCAACTGAAAGCAGCTAGTTATCAGCAACTGAAAGCAGCTAGTTATCAGCAACTGAAAGCAGCTAGTTATCAGCTAGTTATCGGCAACTGAAAGCAGCTAGTTATCAGCAACTGAAAGCAGCTAGTTATCAGCTAGTTATCAGCAACTGAAAGCAGCTAGTTATCAGCTAGTTATCAGCTAGTTATCGGCAACTGAAAGCAGCTAGTTATCAGCTAGTTATCAGCTAGTTATCAGCAACTGAAAGCAGCTAGTTATCATCAACTGAAAGCAGCTAGTTATCAGAAACTGAAAGCAGCTAGTTATCAGCTAGTTATCAGCTAGTTATCAGCAACTGAAAGCAGCTAGTTATCATCAACTGAAAGCAGCTAGTTATCAGAAACTGAAAGCAGCTAGTTATCAGCTAGTTATCAGCTAGTTATCAGCTAGTTATCAGCAACTGAAAGCAGCTAGTTATCAGCTAGTTATCAGCAACTGAAAGCAGCCAGTTATCAGCAACTGAAAGCAGCTAGTTATCGGAAACTGAAAGCAGCTAGTTATCGGCAACTGAAAGCAGCTAGTTATCAGCAACTGAAAGCAGCTAGTTATCAGCTAGTTATCGGCAACTGAAAGCAGCTAGTTATCAGCAACTGAAAGCAGCTAGTTATCGGCAACTGAAAGCAGCTAGTTATCAGCTAGTTATCAGCAACTGAAAGCAGCTAGTTATCAGCTAGTTATCAGCTAGTTATCGGCAACTGAAAGCAGCTAGTTATCAGCTAGTTATCAGCTAGTTATCATCAACTGAAAGCAGCTAGTTATCATCAACTGAAAGCAGCTAGTTATCAGAAACTGAAAGCAGCTAATTATCAGCTAGTTATCAGCAACTGAAAGCAGCTAGTTATCAGCTAGTTATCAGCAACTGAAAGCAGCCAGTTATCAGCAACTGAAAGCAGCTAGTTATCGGCAACTGAAAGCAGCTAGTTATCGGCAACTGAAAGCAGCTAGTTATCAGCAACTGAAAGCAGCTAGTTATCAGCTAGTTATCGGCAACTGAAAGCAGCTAGTTATCAGCAACTGAAAGCAGCTAGTTATCAGCTAGTTATCAGCAACTGAAAGCAGCTAGTTATCAGCAACTGAAAGCAGCTAGTTATCAGCAACTGAAAGCAGCTAGTTATCAGCAACTGAAAGCAGCTAGTTATCAGCAACTGAAAGCAGCTAGTTATCAGCAACTGAAAGCAGCTAGTTATCAGCAACTGAAAGCAGCTAGTTATCAGCAACTGAAAGCAGCTAGTTATCGGCAACTGAAAGCAGCTAGTTATCAGCTAGTTATCAGCAACTGAAAGCAGCTAGATATCAGCAACTGAAAGCAGCTAGTTATCAGCAACTGAAAGCAGCTAGTTATCGTCAACTGAAAGCAGCTAGTTATCGGCAACTGAAAGCAGCTAGTTATCGGCAACTGAAAGCAGCTAGTTATCAGCAACTGAAAGCAGCTAGTTATCAGCTAGTTATCGGCAACTGAAAGCAGCTAGTTATCAGCAACTGAAAGCAGCTAGTTATCAGCAACTGAAAGCAGCTAGTTATCAGCTAGTTATCAGCTAGTTATCAGCAACTGAAAGCAGCTAGTTATCAGCAACTAGTTATCGGCAACTGAAAGCAGCTAGTTATCAGCAACTGAAAGCAGCTAGTTATCAGCTAGTTATCGGCAACTGAAAGCAGCTAGTTATCAGCAACTGAAAGCAGCTAGTTATCAGCAACTGAAAGCAGCTAGTTATCGGCAACTGAAAGCAGCTAGTTATCAGCTAGTTATCAGCAACTGAAAGCAGCTAGTTATCAGCAACTGAAAGCAGCTAGTTATCAGCAACTGAAAGCAGCTAGTTATCGGCAACTGAAAGCAGCTAGTTATCAGCTAGTTATCAGCAACTGAAAGCAGCTAGTTATCGGCAACTGAAAGCAGCTAGTTATCAGCAACTGAAAGCAGCTAGTTATCGGCAACTGAAAGCAGCTAGTTATCAGCAACTGAAAGCAGCTAGTTATCGGCAACTGAAAGCAGCTAGTTATCAGCAACTGAAAGCAGCTAGTTATCAGCTAGTTATCAGCAACTGAAAGCAGCTAGTTATCGGCAACTGAAAGCAGCTAGTTATCAGCAACTGAAAGCAGCTAGTTATCAGCTAGTTATCGGCAACTGAAAGCAGCTAGTTATCGGCAACTGAAAGCAGCTAGTTATCAGCAACTGAAAGCAGCTAGTTATCAGCTAGTTATCAGCTAGTTATCAGCAACTGAAAGCAGCTAGTTATCAGCTAGTTATCAGCAACTGAAAGCAGCTAGTTATCAGCTAGTTATCAGCAACTGAAAGCAGCTAGTTATCAGAAACTGAAAGCAGCTAGTTATCAGCTAGTTATCAGCAACTGAAAGCAGCTAGTTATCGGCAACTGAAAGCAGCTAGTTATCGGCAACTGAAAGCAGCTAGTTATCAGCAACTGAAAGCAGCTAGTTATCGGCAACTGAAAGCAGCTAGTTATCAGCTAGTTATCAGCAACTGAAAGCAGCTAGTTATCAGCAACTGAAAGCAGCTAGTTATCAGCTAGATATCAGCTAGTTATCAGCAACTGAAAGCAGCTAGTTATCAGCAACTGAAAGCAGCTAGTTATCAGCAACTGAAAGCAGCTAGTTATCAGCAACTGAAAGCAGCTAGTTATCAGCAACTGAAAGCAGCTAGTTATCGGCAACTGAAAGCAGCTAGTTATCGGCAACTGAAAGCAGCTAGTTATCAGCAACTGAAAGCAGCTAGTTATCAGCAACTGAAAGCAGCTAGTTATCGGCAACTGAAAGCAGCTAGTTATCAGCTAGTTATCAGCAACTGAAAGCAGCTAGATATCAGCAACTGAAAGCAGCTAGTTATCAGCAACTGAAAGCAGCTAGTTATCGTCAACTGAAAGCAGCTAGTTATCGGCAACTGAAAGCAGCTAGTTATCGGCAACTGAAAGCAGCTAGTTATCAGCAACTGAAAGCAGCTAGTTATCAGCTAGTTATCGGCAACTGAAAGCAGCTAGTTATCAGCAACTGAAAGCAGCTAGTTATCGGCAACTGAAAGCAGCTAGTTATCAGCTAGTTATCAGCTAGTTATCGGCAACTGAAAGCAGCTAGTTATCAGCTAGTTATCAGCTAGTTATCAGCAACTGAAAGCAGCTAGTTATCATCAACTGAAAGCAGCTAGTTATCAGAAACTGAAAGCAGCTAGTTATCAGCTAGTTATCAGCTAGTTATCAGCAACTGAAAGCAGCTAGTTATCAGCTAGTTATCAGCAACTGAAAGCAGCCAGTTATCAGCAACTGAAAGCAGCTAGTTATCGGCAACTGAAAGCAGCTAGTTATCGGCAACTGAAAGCAGCTAGTTATCAGCAACTGAAAGCAGCTAGTTATCAGCTAGTTATCAGCTAATTATCAGCTAGTTATCAGCAACTGAAAGCAGCTAGTTATCAGCTAGTTATCAGCAACTGAAAGCAGCCAGTTATCAGCAACTGAAAGCAGCTAGTTATCGGCAACTGAAAGCAGCTAGTTATCGGCAACTGAAAGCAGCTAGTTATCGGCAACTGAAAGCAGCTAGTTATCAGCTAGTTACAGCAACTGAAAGCAGCTAGTTATCAGCAACTGAAAGCAGCTAGTTATCAGCAACTGAAAGCAGCTAGTTATCAGCAACTGAAAGCAGCTAGTTATCAGCAACTGAAAGCAGCTAGTTATCAGCAACTGAAAGCAGCTAGTTATCAGCTAGTTATCAGCAACTGAAAGCAGCTAGATATCAGCAACTGAAAGCAGCTAGTTATCAGCAACTGAAAGCAGCTAGTTATCGTCAACTGAAAGCAGCTAGTTATCGGCAACTGAAAGCAGCTAGTTATCGGCAACTGAAAGCAGCTAGTTATCAGCAACTGAAAGCAGCTAGTTATCAGCTAGTTATCGGCAACTGAAAGCAGCTAGTTATCAGCAACTGAAAGCAGCTAGTTATCGGCAACTGAAAGCAGCTAGTTATCAGCTAGTTATCAGCAACTGAAAGCAGCTAGTTATCAGCAACTAGTTATCGGCAACTGAAAGCAGCTAGTTATCAGCAACTGAAAGCAGCTAGTTATCAGCTAGTTATCGGCAACTGAAAGCAGCTAGTTATCAGCAACTGAAAGCAGCTAGTTATCGGCAACTGAAAGCAGCTAGTTATCGGCAACTGAAAGCAGCTAGTTATCAGCTAGTTATCAGCAACTGAAAGCAGCTAGTTATCAGCAACTGAAAGCAGCTAGTTATCAGCAACTGAAAGCAGCTAGTTATCGGCAACTGAAAGCAGCTAGTTATCAGCTAGTTATCAGCAACTGAAAGCAGCTAGTTATCAGCAACTGAAAGCAGCTAGTTATCAGCAACTGAAAGCAGCTAGTTATCAGCAACTGAAAGCAGCTAGTTATCGGCAACTGAAAGCAGCTAGTTATCAGCAACTGAAAGCAGCTAGTTATCGGCAACTGAAAGCAGCTAGTTATCAGCAACTGAAAGCAGCTAGTTATCGGCAACTGAAAGCAGCTAGTTATCAGCTAGTTATCAGCAACTGAAAGCAGCTAGTTATCAGCAACTGAAAGCAGCTAGTTATCAGCAACTGAAAGCAGCTAGTTATCGGCAACTGAAAGCAGCTAGTTATCAGCAACTGAAAGCAGCTAGTTATCAGCTAGTTATCGGCAACTGAAAGCAGCTAGTTATCGGCAACTGAAAGCAGCTAGTTATCGGCAACTGAAAGCAGCTAGTTATCAGCTAGTTATCAGCTAGTTATCAGCAACTGAAAGCAGCTAGTTATCAGCTAGTTATCAGCAACTGAAAGCAGCTAGTTATCAGCAACTGAAAGCAGCTAGTTATCAGCAACTGAAAGCAGCTAGTTATCAGCAACTGAAAGCAGCTAGTTATCAGCAACTGAAAGCAGCTAGTTATCAGCAACTGAAAGCAGCTAGTTATCAGCAACTGAAAGCAGCTAGTTATCAGCAACTGAAAGCAACTAGTTATCAGCAACTAAAAGCAGCTAGTTATCAGCAACTGAAAGCAGCTAGTTATCGGCAACTGAAAGCAGCTAGTTATCAGCTAGTTATCAGCAACTGAAAGCAGCTAGTTATCAGCTAGTTATCAGCTAGTTATCAGCAACTGAAAGCAGCTAGTTATTGTTTTGAGGCTATACAGTATTGTTTTGTATTTTACATTTATTATAAACTTAAATGGATGACTAGGAAAAGCTCAAACCCAGTCTATTCACCCACTGGTTCATTCAGCTGCAAAGACAAAGAGTGATTCCACAACATGTATTTCTAACCTCCTAGGAGGCGGGTCAACTCCTAACACAGCCAATGCATCTCTGTTGGGAGGAAATGAATTGTAGGCCGTCATTGAAAATAAGAATTTGTTCTTCACTGACTTGCCTGGTAAATAAAAGGCTTTATAAGTCACGACCCTGTCTGATGCTGGAACCTTTGTGGGTCCCTCTGTGTGAGAGAGGACTGAAGTAGGAGGATTGTTGGGGTGGGCCCCTCTGTGTGAGAGAGGACTGTAGTAGGATGGTCGTTGGGGTGGGCCCCTCTGTGTGAGAGAGGAGGGTCGTTGGGGTGGGCCCCTCTGTGTGAGAGAGGAGGGTCGTTGGGGTGGGCCCCTCTGTGTGAGAGAGGAGGGTCGTTGGGGTGGGCCCCTCTGTGTGAGAGAGGACTGTAGTAGGATGGTCGTTGGGGTGGGCCCCTCTGTGTGAGAGAGGAGGGTCGTTGGGGTGGGCCCCTCTGTGTGAGAGAGGAGGGTCGTTGGGGTGGGCCCCTCTGTGTGAGAGAGGACTGTAGTAGGAGGGTCGTTGGGGTGGGCCCCTCTGTGTGAGAGAGGACTGTAGTAGGAGGGTCGTTGGGGTGGGCCCCTCTGTGTGAGAGAGGACTGTAGTAGGAGGGTCGTTGGGGTGGGCCCCTCTGTGTGAGAGAGGACTGTAGTAGGAGGGTCGTTGGGGTGGGCCCCTCTGTGTGAGAGAGGACTGTAGTAGGAGGATCGTTGGGGTGGGCCCCTCTGTGTGAGAGAGGACTGTAGTAGGAGGGTCGTTGGGGTGGGCCCCTCTGTGTGAGAGAGGACTGTAGTAGGAGGGTCGTTGGGGTGGGCCCCTCTGTGTGAGAGAGGACTGTAGTAGGAGGGTCGTTGGGGTGGGCCCCTCTGTGTGAGAGAGGACTGTAGTAGGAGGATCGTTGGGGTGGGCCCCTCTGTGTGAGAGAGGACTGTAGTAGGAGGATCGTTGGGGTGGGCCCCTCTGTGTGAGAGAGGACTGTAGTAGGAGGGTCGTTGGGGTGGGCCCCTCTGTGTGAGAGAGGACTGTAGTAGGAGGGTCATTGGGGTGGGCCCCTCTGTGTGAGAGAGGACTGTAGTAGGAAGGTCGTTGGGGTGGGCCCCTCTGTGTGAGATAGGACTGTAGTTGGGGTGGGCCCCTCTGTGTGAGAGAGGACTGTAGTAGGAGGGTCGTTGGGGTGGGCCCCTCTGTGTGAGAGAGGACTGTAGTAGGAGGGTCGTTGGGGTGGGCCCCTCTGTGTGAAAGAGGACTGTAGTAGGAGGATCGTTGGGGTGGGCCCCTCTGTGTGAGAGAGGACTGTAGTAGGAGGGTCGTTGGGGTGGGCCCCTCTGTGTGAGAGAGGACTGTAGTAGGAGGGTCGTTGGGGTGGGCCCCTCTGTGTGAGAGAGGACTGTAGTAGGAGGGTCGTTGGGGTGGGCCCCTCTGTGTGAGAGAGGACTGTAGTAGGAGGGTCGTTGGGGTGGGCCCCTCTGTGTGAGATAGGACTGTAGTTGGGGTGGGCCCCTCTGTGTGAGAGAGGACTGTAGTAGGAGGATCGTTGGGGTGGGCCCCTCTGTGTGAGAGAGGACTGTAGTAGGAGGATCGTTGGGGTGGGCCCCTCTGTGTGAGAGAGGACTGTAGTAGGAGGGTCGTTGGGGTGGGCCCCTCTGTGTGAGAGAGGACTGTAGTAGGAGGATCGTTGGGGTGGGCCCCTCTGTGTGAGAGAGGACTGTAGTAGGAGGGTCGTTGGGGTGGGCCCCTCTGTGTTGATTTTTTAAATTTTATTTTACCTTTATTTAACAAAAGAGGGCAAGTTGAGAACAAGTTCTCATTTACAATTGCGACCTGGCCAAGATAAAGCAAAGCAGTTCGACAGATACAACGACACAGAGTTACACATGGAGTAAAACAAACATACAGTCAATAATACAGTATAAACAAGTCTATATACAATGTGAGCAAATGAGGTGAGAAGGGAGGTAAAGGCAAAAAAGGCCATGGTGGCAAAGTAAATACAATATAGCAAGTAAAACACTGGAATGGTAGTTTTGCAATGGAAGAATGTGCAAAGTAGAAATAAAAATAATGGGGTGCAAAGGAGCAAAATAAATAAATTAATTAAAATTAAATACAGTTGGGAAAGAGGTAGTTGTTTGGGCTAAATTATAGGTGGGCTATGTACAGGTGCAGTAATCTGTGAGCTGCTCTGACAGTTGGTGCTTAAAGCTAGTGAGGGAGATAAGTGTTTCCAGTTTCAGAGATTTTTGTAGTTCGTTCCAGTCATTGGCAGCAGAGAACTGGAAGGAGAGGCGGCCAAAGAAAGAATTGGTTTTTGGGGTGACTAGAGAGATATACCTGCTGGAGCGTGTGCTACAGGTGGGAGATGCTATGGTGACCAGCGAGCTGAGATAAGGGGGGACTTTACCTAGCAGGGTCTTGTAGATGACATGGAGCCAGTGGGTTTGGCGACGAGTATGAAGCGAGGGCCAGCCAACGAGAGCGTACAGGTCGCAATGGTGGGTAGTATATGGGGCTGTGTGAGAGAGGACTGTAGTAGGAGGATCGTTGGGGTGGGCCCCTCTGTGTGAGATAGGAGGGTCGTTGGGGTGGGCCCCTTTGTGTGAGAGAGGACTGTAGTAGGGGGATCGTTGGGGTGGGCCCCTCTGTGTGAGATAGGACTGTAGTAGGAGGGTCGTTGGGGTGGGCGCCTCTGTGTGAGAGAGGACTGTAGTAGGAGGATCGTTGGGGTGGGCCCCTCTGTGTGAGAGAGGACTGTAGTAGGAGGGTCGTTGGGGTGGGCCCCTCTGTGTGAGATAGGACTGTAGTAGGGGGGACGTTGTGGTGGGCCCCTCTGTGTGAAATAGGACTGTAGTAGGAGGGTCTATCCACCCCTTGTCTGACTCAGTAACTTTCCATACAGCCAGTTCTCTATCCACCCCTTGTCTGACTCAGTAACTTTCCATACAGCCAGTTCTCTATCCACCCCTTGTCTGACTCAGTAACTTTCCATACAGCCAGTTCTCTATCCACCCCTTGTCTGACTCAGTAACCTTCCATACAGCCAGTTCTCTATCCACCCCTTGTCTGACTCAGTAACCTTCCATACAGCCAGTTCTCTATCCACCCCTTGTCTGACTCAGTAACTTTCCATACAGCCAGTTCTCTATCCACCCCTTGTCTGACTCAGTAACTTTCCATACAGCCAGTTCTCTATCCACCCCTTGTCTGACTCAGTAACTTTCCATACAGCCAGTTCTCTATCCATTCTTCATTGACCCCAAACACATACATTACTTTTACATGTGAATTAATCAATGTTTTTATTTGATTTAAACCCTTAGTTCTAGTATGGTAACATGAATTAGTATATTTCATGCTAGAATCCAACAGAGTAAAACCAGGTTATGTATATTTCCGCTGGGGCCCCGACAGTTGAACTATGGTCATGAGGCATTCATAAGTCCCAGTATATTCTTCAAGAATCAATAGGGACACATCACAGGAGGGCTGGTGGCTCCTTCACTGGGGAGAACGGCTCATAGTAACGGCTGAAACGGAATGGTATCAAATCACGTGCTTTTCATGTGTTAGTTTCCATTCCATCCACTCCATTCCAGCCATTACTATGAGCCCGTTCTCCATTCAGCAGCCTCCGGTGCAGAAATGGGTGTATCAACTGCAGGTTGTCCAGTTAACTGTGAGACAACTAAGTGTTCCATATCTGTCCTGTTTCCAGATCTACGTCCCGCCGGTCCAGATGACTTATATCTTTGTCTATGGGACTCTGAAGAAGGGTCAGCCCAACTACTTCAGGATGCTGCCGGACCAGGGGAACGGGAAGGCAGAGTTCTGTGGTCACGCCCGCACCGTAGATGGCTACCCGCTGGTGATCGCTGGGAAGTACAACATCCCCTACTTGCTGAACCGTCCCGGGGAGGGCCACAGGGTCCAGGGGGAGGTGTACAGGGTGGATGACACCATGCTGAGCTTCCTAGACGCCTTCGAGGGCTGCCCCACCATGTACCAACGCACCTCCGTTCAGATAGAGTTGGAGGACTGGAAGGTGGAGGGGAGAGAGAGGAGTCCAGGCAGCATGATGGAGGCCTTCTTCTACAGCACCACCTCCTACCAGCCTGCCTGGCTCAAACACAACTTCTATGAGAACTACGACGCCTACGGAGACCATGGCTTGGTGTACATCGACAGGGAGGACAGAGAGATCCACTGAAGGATCTGTAGCCTGGGTGCCAACATGCCACTCCTTGTTATGATAACACCAGCAGGTCTGGGACCTGGTTAGATAGGCTGCTACACAGGATAGCTTTTTAGATATGTTGACTTGGTACTGTTGTTTTTACAGTTGACTACTTTTTACTGTCCAGGGATGTAAACTGCTGAGGGCCCTAAAAGGAGACACGTTGTTGCACTGAAACATGTAATAAATCCCTGCTAGGGGGAAGTGCGGGTTTTAGCTAATTAAACTACAGAATATCATCTACATGATCCGTCTCTGTGTGTAAAATAACCAGTGGTTCATGTGAACAGAACTCACAGATAAAACAATGTAAAGAAAACAATCCAACAAACATGTTAAAGTATAAATTGAATGAAACAGTCATTCTATTTCTGCCCTGTTATAGTGGCCACTATAGTAGACATGGATCAAGTGCACAAGGCTACATGTGAGCAAAAATAACATTCACTGAATTTAAAAAAAAGTAACACTCCAGTTTTACTGTCAAGATCAACACTAAAACAATGTCTTTGGGCCACACATTATTACATTGTACACTTCCTGCCTGTGGACATGTGTTCTACAACGTGTCAGCAGCAGAGAGGAGGGAACAGGTGGTTTCTTTCACCTCTATGCCCAGCTACACCTGATCCCTGAATCCACCTGTTTAACAAGCAACGCCTCATTTTTCACCTCATTCTCTCAACCTGAAAATGAAACGCACTACTGTAGAGAGAGAACATTAGTTAACATTTCACACAAATTGCCAGGGTCCAGTAAGCAACTGTGTTATAACTCGAGGAACGGCAAGGAGTCGTATACCAGTTAATACTATAGCGAATTGGTTAGGTTACTAATGGCGGCTAGCGTCAGCTGTCTGATGTAACGTTAGCTAGCTAGCTTCAGCTGTCTGATGTAACGTTAGCTAGCTAGCGTCAGCTGTCTGATGTAACGTTAGCTAGCTAGCGTCAGCTGTCTGATGTAACGTTAGCTAGCTAGCTTCAGCTGTCTGATGATGTAACGTTAGCTAGCTAGCTTCAGCTGTCTGATGATGTAACGTTAGCTAGCTAGCTTCAGCTGTCTGATGATGTAACGTTAGCTAGCTAGCTTCAGCTGTCTGATGTAACGCTAGCTTCAGCTGTCTGATGTAACGTTAGCTAGCTAGCTTCAGCTGTCTGATGATGTAACGTTAGCTAGCTAGCTTCAGCTGTCTGATGATGTAACGTTAGCTAGCTAGCTTCAGCTGTCTGATGATGTAACATTAGCTAGCTAGCTAGCTAGCGTCAGCTGTCTGATGTAACGTTAGCTAGCTAGCTAGCTTCAGCTGTCTGATGATGTAACGTTAGCTAGCTAGCGTCAGCTGTCTGATGATGTAACGTTAGCTAGCTAGCTTCAGCTGTCTGATGATGTAACGTTAGCTAGCTAGCTTCAGCTGTCTGATGATGTAACGTTAGCTAGCTAGCTAGCTTCAGCTGTCTGATGATGTAACGTTAGCTAGCTAGCTAGCTTCAGCTGTCTGATGATGTAACGTTAGCTAGCTAGCTAGCTTCAGCTGTCTGATGATGTAACGTTAGCTAGCTAGCTTCAGCTGTCTGATGATGTAACGTTAGCTAGCTAGCGTCAGCTGTCTGATGATGTAACGTTAGCTAGCTAGCTAGCTTCAGCTGTCTGATGATGTAACGTTAGCTAGCTAGCTTCAGCTGTCTGATGATGTAACGTTAGCTAGCTAGCTTCAGCTGTCTGATGATGTAACGTTAGCTAGCTAGCTAGCTTCAGCTGTCTGATGATGTAACGTTAGCTAGCTAGCTTCAGCTGTCTGATGATGTAACGTTAGCTAGCTAGCTTCAGCTGTCTGATGTAACGTTAGCTAGCTAGCTTCAGCTGTCTGATGTAACGTTAGCTAGCTAGCTTCAGCTGTCTGATGTAACGTTAGCTAGCTAGCTAGCTTCAGCTGTCTGATGATGTAACGTTAGCTAGCTAGCTTCAGCTGTCTGATGATGTAACGTTAGCTAGCTAGCTTCAGCTGTCTGATGTAACGTTAGCTAGCTAGCTAGCTTCAGCTGTCTGATGATGTAACGTTAGCTAGCTAGCGTCAGCTGTCTGACTTTATTAGCAGCTAATTTTCACACCATGAACTCAATTATTTGATCAGATAAATTGGCTAGCTAACGAATACTTGTCCCACCACACTTTCTCCCTCACCTCAAGTAGTCCTATCTACCATACTGGGTCCAGTCCCATCTACCATACTGGGCCCAGTCCCATCTACCATACTGGGCCCAGTCCCATCTACCATACTGGGCCCAGTCCTATCTACCATACTGGGCCCAGTCCCTTCTACCATACTGGGCCCAGTCCTATCTACCATACTGGGTCCAGTCCTATCTACCATACTGGGTCCAGTCCTATCTACCATACTGGGTCCAGTCCCTTCTACCATACTGGGCCCAGTCCTATCTACCGTACTGGGCCCAGTCCTATCTACCGTACTGGGCCCAGTCCTATCTACCGTACTGGGTCCAGTCCCTTCTACCATACTGGGTCCAGTCCCTTCTACCATACTGGGTCCAGTCCCTTCTACCATACTGGGCCCAGTCCTATCTACTGGGTCCAGTCAGAGTGTACCGGGTCCAGTCCTATCTACCATACTGGGTCCAGTCCTATCTACCATACTGGGTCCAGTCATTGGTACAGTACTACCAAACCCTACTGTAGTTCTACATGTCTATCGTTTCTTACCTGACCCATGTCATGTGACCTAGCTACTGTCAGATAATGTTGTTTGTCTACTCTGTAGCAGAACCTGTTATGCTAACAGAACATTAGCTAGAAAGCATTTTAGACTGTACGTGTTGGGACCTGTTATGCTAACAGAACATTAGCTAGAAAGCACTTTAGACTGTACGTGTTGGGACCTGTTATGCTAACAGTACATTAGCTACTGTCAGATAATGTTGTTTTGACTACTCCGTATCAGAACCTGTTATGCTAACAGAACATTAGCTACTGTCAGATAATGTTGTTTGACTACTCTGTAGCAGAACCACTTTAGACTGTACGTGTTGGGACCTGTTATGCTAACAGAACATTAGCTAGAAAGCACTTTAGACTGTACGTGTTGGGACCTGTTATGCTAACAGAACATTAGCTAGAGAGCACTTTAGACTGTACGTGTTGGGACCTGTTATGCTAACAGAACATTAGCTACTGTCAGATAATGTTGTTTTGACTACTCCGTATCAGAACCTGTTATGCTAACAGAACATTAGCTACTGTCAGATAATGTTGTTTGACTACTCTGTAGCAGAACCACTTTAGACTGTACGTGTTGGGACCTGTTATGCTAACAGAACATTAGCTAGAAAGCACTTTAGACTGTACGTGTTGGGACCTGTTATGCTAACAGAACATTAGCTAGAGAGCACTTTAGACTGTACGTGTTGGGACCTGTTATGCTAACAGAACATTAGCTACTGTCAGATAATGTTGTTTTGACTACTCCGTATCAGAACCTGTTATGCTAACAGAACATTAGCTACTGTCAGATAATGTTGTTTGACTACTCTGTAGCAGAAGCACTTTAGACTGTACATGTTGGGACCTGTTATGCTAACAGAACATTAGCTAGAAAGCACTTTAGACTGTACGTGTTGGGACCTGTTATGCTAACAGAACATTAGCTAGAAAGCACTTTAGACTGTACGTGTTGGGACCTGTTATGCTAACAGAACATTAGCTAGAGAGCACTTTAGACTGTACGTGTTGGGACCTGTTATGCTAACAGAACATTAGCTAGAGAGCACTTTAGACTGTACGTGTTGGGACCTGTTATGCTAACAGAACATTAGCTACTGTCAGATAATGTTGTTTTGACTACTCCGTATCAGAACCTGTTATGCTAACAGAACATTAGCTACTGTCAGATAATGTTGTTTTGACTACTCCGTATCAGAACCTGTTATGCTAACAGAACATTAGCTACTGTCAGATAATGTTGTTTGACTACTCTGTAGCAGAACCACTTTAGACTGTACGTGTTGGGACCTGTTATGCTAACAGAACATTAGCTAGAAAGCACTTTAGACTGTATGTGTTGGGACCTGTTATGCTAACAGTACATTAGCTAGAAAGCACTTTAGACTGTAGGTGTTGGGACCTGTAAAAATTACTACAATTATACATTCCTCTATGAAGCTAAACTGTCTGATCACTGTAGTGAGTGATCACCTGCTGCAGGACATGTTTGATCACTGTAGTGAGTGATCACCTGCTGCAGGAAATGTCTGATCACTGTAGTGAGTGATCACCTGCTGCAGGACATGTCTGACCTATGTTGTTGAGACCATTAGTGGGACAGGACATGACTGACCTGTTGTTGAGACCATTAGTGGGACAGGACATGACTGACCTATGTTGTTGAGAGACCATTAGTGGGACAGGACATGACTATGTTGTTGAGAGACCATTAGTGGGACAGGACATGACTATGTTGTTGAGACCATTAGTGGGACAGGACATGACTATGTTGTTGAGAGACCATTAGTGGGACAGGACATGACTATGTTGTTGAGACCATTAGTGGGACAGGACATGACTATGTTGTTGAGAGACCATTAGTGGGACAGGACATGACTATGTTGTTGAGAGACCATTAGTGGGACAGGACATGACTATGTTGTTGAGAGACCATTAGTGGGACTTTACATTATAGACTTATATCATACCACTGTTAGGTTCTTATTTTTCAGAGTAAATAACTCAGACTCTAGAGAAGCTTTAACCAAGTTTAATCATTTCCCAAAGGTTCTGTACAGCAGAAAATCAGACAGCTAAAGATTTCAGACTTCACAGTTTATATACATCCTACTTAAGACACTCCCCTTTCTCTCCAATCCCTACATTTCATGGCTCCACAGGAAGCTAATAAAGAGAGTAACAGGATACCAAACATTAAATTACTCTCTTCAGAGAATCTGTCCTGACCTCAACCTCTCATCTAATACCCAGATGTCTCCCCTGTATCAACACATCGCTCTCCTCTCCTCCTGACCTCAACCCCTCCTTCACCTAATCCACAGATGTCCATCTGTCTCCCTGTATCAACACATCTCTGTCCTGACCTCAGCCCCTCCTTCACCTAATCCACAGATGTCCATCTGTCTCCCCCATGTATCAACACATCTCTGTCCTGACCTCAACCCCTCCTTCACCTAATCCACAGATGTCCATCTGTCTCCCCTGTATCAACACATCTCTGTCCTCACCTCCTGACCTCAACCCCTCCTTCACCTAATCCACAGATGTCCATCTGTCTCCCCATGTATCAACACATCTCTGTCCTCACCTCCTGACCTCAACCCCTCCTTCACCTAATCCACAGATGTCCATCTGCCTCCCCATGTATCAACACATCTCTGTCCTGACCTCAACCCCCTTCACCTAATCCACAGATGTCCATCTGTCTCCCCTGTATCAACACATCTCTGTCCTCACCTCCTGACCTCAACCCCTCCTTCACCTAATCCACAGATGTCCATCTGTCTCCCCATGTATCAACACATCTGTCCTCACCTCCTGACCTCAACCCCTCCTTCACCTAATCCACATATGTCCATCTGTCTCCCCATGTATCAACACATCTCTGTCCTCACCTCCTGACCTCAACCCCTCCTTCACCTAATCCACAGATGTCCATCTGCCTCCCCATGTATCAACACATCTCTGTCCTGACCTCAACCCCCCCTTCACCTAATCCACAGATGTCCATCTGTCTCCCCTGTATCAACACAGCTCTGTCCTCACCTCCTGACCTCAACCCCTCCTTCACCTAATCCACAGATGTCCATCTGTCTCCCCATGTATCAACACATCTCTGTCCTCACCTCCTGACCTCAACCCCTCCTTCACCTAATCCACAGATGTCCATCTGTCTCCCCATGTATCAACACATCTCTGTCCTCACCTCCTGACCTCAACCCCTCCTTCACCTAATCCACAGATGTCCATCTGTCTCCCCATGTATCAACACATCTCTGTCCTGACCTCAACCCCTCCTTCACCTAATCCACAGATGTCCATCTGTCTCCCCATGTATCAACACATCTCTGTCCTCACCTCCTGACCTCAACCCCTCCTTCACCTAATCCACAGATGTCCATCTGTCTCCCCATGTATCAACACATCTCTCTCCTCTCCTCCTGACCTCAACCCCTCCTTCACCTAATCCACAGATATCCATCTGTCTCCCCCATGTATCAACGCATTGCTGTCCTCTCCTCCATCAAACACATTCCAAAGCCTTCTGTCTTTCTTCAGAGATCCATTCTAACAGAACACCCAGTCTCTTTCATTTCCTATCATTCATTTACTATCTCAATGTTTAGCACATTCATTCTTCCCATGACAGACTGACCAGGTGAATCCAGGATCCCTTATTGATGTCACCTTAAATTCACTTCAATCAGTGTAGATGAAGGGGAGGAGACGGGTTAAATAATGATTCTTTGCCATTCAGAGGGTGAATGGGCAAGAAAAGATTGAAATCAAATTTGATTAGTCACAATGCAGTAAAAAATAATGAATAAGAACTAAAATTAACAAATAATTAAAGAGCAGCAGTAATAATAATCATAGCGAGACTATATGCAGGGGGCACCGGTTAGTAATGAGACTATATGCAGGGGGCACCGGTACAGAGTCAATGTGCGGGGTCACCGGTGTCATACCTCTGCACCATCTCTCTGTCTCCTACACCCAGGATGCTGTGGTCAGAGAGGTCGTAAATTCCTGGAGGAGAATATCTCCTCATGGCCAGAGTATTTAGAGAAAGTGAGTTTTCATATAGAGAGAGAAGGAGGATATACACCCAAAAGGGTCACGTTGTGGCAATACAGACAGGTGGTTAGTAAAGTAACCTGGAGTAAAGTGAGCCGGTACTCCAGAGGTGAAGAGAGGGCAGGGTGAAAGAAGAGGCCTAAAGGACAGGAAGGAGCCGTCTAGAAGAGGCCTAAAGGGCAGGAAGGAGCAGACTAGAAGAGGGTTGGTCAGTGTCCTCCTAGTCCTCACTGGCTCCGTGGTCAGTAAGGATCCTTCCTCTGGCTCAGGAGGGGTCGACTAGCTCAACAGGTAGCACTACGGATCACCTCCATCCACCTGGAGACAGACAGACAGGTTAGAGACAGACAGGTAGCACTACGGATCACCTCCATCCACCTGGAGACAGACAGACAGGTTAGAGACAGACAGGTAGCACTACGGATCACCTCCATCCACCTGGAGGAAGACACAGGTAGCACTACCAAACACCACACTACTGAAAACAACAAGACAACACCACACTACTGAAGACAACACCACACCACTGAAGACAACACCACACCACTGAAGACAACACCACACCACTGAAGACAACACCACACTACTGAAGACAACACCACTGAAGACAACACCACACCACTGAAGACAACAAGACAACACAACAAGACAACACCACACTACTGAAGACAACACCACACTACTGAAGACAACACCACTGAAGACAACACCACACTACTGAAGACAACACCACACTACTGAAGACAACACCACTGAAGACAACACCACACCACTGAAGACAACAAGACAACACAACAAGACAACACCACACTACTGAAGACAACACCACACTACTGAAGACAACACCACTGAAGACAACACCACACTACTGAAGACAACACCACACTACTGAAGACAACACCACTGAAGACAACACCACACTACTGAAGACAACACCACTGAAGACAACACCACACTACTGAAGACAACACCACTGAAGACAACACCACACCACTGAAGACAACAAGACAACACCACACTACTGAAGACAACACAACACCACACTACTTAAGACAACACCACACTACTGAAGACATCACCACTGAACACCACACTACTGAAGACAACACCACACCACTGAAGACAACACCACACCACTGAAGACAACACCACACCACACTACTGAAGACAACAAGACAACACAACACTACTGAAGACAACAAGACAACACAACACTACTGAAGACAACAAGACAACACTACTGAAGACAAGACAACACAACTGAAGACAAGACAACACAACACTACTGAAGACAACACCACTGAAGACAACAAGACAACACAACACTACTGAAGACAACACCACTGAAGACAACAAGACAACACAACACTACTGAAGACAACACCACTGAAGACAACAAGACAACACAACACTACTGAAGACAACACCACTGAAGACAACAAGACAACACTACTGAAGACAACACCACTGAAGACAACAACACCACACTACTGAAGACTACAAGACAACACCACACTACTGAAGACACCACCACACTACTGAAAACAACACCACACTACTGAAGACAAGACAACACAACACTACTGAAGACAACACTACTGAAGACAACAAGACAACACAACACTACTAAAGACAACACCACTGAAGACAACAAGACAACAACACTACTGAAGACAACACCACTGAAGACAACAAGACCACACTACTGAAGACAACACCACACTACTGAAGACTACAAGACAACACCACACTACTGAAAACAACACCACACTACTGAAGACTACAAGACACCACCACACTACTGAAGACAACACAACACTACTGAAGACAACAAGACAACACAACACTACTGAAGACAACACCACTGAAGACAACAAGACCACACTACTGAAGACTACAAGACAACACCACACTACTGAAGACAACACCACACTACTGAAAACAACACCACACTACTGAAGACAACACCACTGAAGACAACACCACACCACTGAAGACAACACCACACCACTGAAGACAACACCACACCACTGAAGACAACACCACACTACTGAAGACAACACCACTGAAGACAACACCACACCACTGAAGACAACACCACACCACTGAAGACAACACCACACTACTGAAGACAACACCACACTACTGAAGACAACACCACACTACTGAAGACAACACCACACTACTGAAGACAACACCACACCACTGAAGACAACACCACACCACTGAAGACAACAAGACAACACCACACTACTGAAGACAACACCACACCACTGAAGACAACACCACACTACTGAAGACAACACCACACCACTGAAGACAACACCACACCACTGAAGACAACACCACACTACTGAAGACAACACCACACCACTGAAGACAACACCACACTACTGAAGACAACAAGACAACACCACTGAAGACAACACCACACCACTGAAGACAACACCACACCACTGAAGACAACACCACACTACTGAAGACAACACCACACTACTGAAGACAACACCACACCACACTACTGAAGACAACAAGACAACACCATACTACTGAAGACAACACTACTGAAGACAACAAGACAACACTACTGAAGACAACACCACACTACTGAAGACAAGACAACACAACACTACTGAAGACAACACCACTGAAGACAACAAGACAACACAACACTACTGAAGACAACACCACTGAAGACAACAAGACCACACTACTGAAGACAACACCACACTACTGAAGACTACAAGACAACACCACACTACTGAAGACACCACCACACTACTGAAAACAACACCACACTACTGAAGACTACACCACACTACTGAAGACAACAAGACTACACCACACTACTGAAGACAACACCACACTACTGAAGACAACAAGACAACACCACACTACTGAAGACAAGACAACACCACACTACTGAGGACAAGACAACACCACACTACTGAGGACAACACTACTGAAGACAACACCACACTACTGAAGACAACACCACTGAAGACAACACCACACTATTTAAGACAACACCACACTACTGAAGACAACAAGACAACACCACACTACTGAAGACAACACCACACTACTGAAGACAACACCACACTACTGAAGACAACACCACACTACTGAAGACAACACCACACTACTGAAGACAACAAGACAACACCACACTACTGAAGACAACACTACTAAAGACAACACCACACTACTGAAGACAACACCACACTACTGAAGACAACAAGACAACACCACACTACTGAAGACAACACTACTAAAGACAACACCACACTACTGAAGACAACACCACACTACTGAAGACAACAAGACAACACCACACTACTGAAGACAACACTACTAAAGACAACAAGACAACACCACACTACTGAAGACACCACTACTAAAGACAACAAGACACCACACTACTGAAGACACCACCACAAGACAACACCACACTACTGAAGACAACAAGACAACACCACACTACTGAAGACAACACCACACTACTGAAGACATCACCACTGAACACCACACCACTGAAGACAACACCACACTACTGAAGACAACACCACACCACTGAAGACAACACCACACCACTGAAGACAACACCACACTACTGAAGACAACACCACACTACTGAAGACAACACCACACTACTGAAGACAACAAGACAACACCACACTACTGAAGACACCACCACAAGACAACACCACACTACTGAAGACAACAAGACAACACCACACTACTGAAGACAACACCACACTACTGAAGACAACACCACACTACTGAAGACAACAAGACAACACCACACTACTGAAGACAACACCACACTACTGAAGACAACACCACACTACTGAAGACAACACCACACTACTGAAGACAACAAGACAACACCACACTACTGAAGACACCACTACTAAAGACAACAAGACACCACACTACTGAAGACACCACCACAAGACAACACCACACTACTGAAGACAACAAGACAACACCACACTACTGAAGACAACACCACACTACTGAAGACATCACCACTGAACACCACACCACTGAAGACAACACCACACTACTGAAGACAACACCACACCACTGAAGACAACGCCACACCACTGAAGACAACACCACACTACTGAAGACAACACCACACTACTGAAGACAACACCACACTACTGAAGACAACAAGACAACACCACACTACTGAAGACAACAAGACAACACCACACTACTGAAGACAACAAGACAACACCACACTACTGAAGACAACACCACACTACTGAAGACAACACCACACTACTGAAGACAACACCACACTACTGAAGACAACAAGACAACACCACACTACTGAAGACAACACCACACTACTGAAGACAACACCACACTACTGAAGACAACACCACACTACTGAAGACAACAAGACAACACCACACTACTGAAGACACCACTACTAAAGACAACAAGACACCACACTACTGAAGACACCACCACAAGACAACACCACACTACTGAAGACAACAAGACAACACCACACTACTGAAGACAACAAGACAACACCACACTACTGAGGACAACACCACTGAAGACAACAAGACAACACTACTAAAGACAACAAGACAACACAACACTACTGAAGACAACACCACACTACTGAAGACAACAAGACAACACCACACTACTGAAGACAACACTACTAAAGACAACAAGACAACACAACACTACTAAAGACAACAAGACACCACCACAAGACAACACCACACTACTGAAGACAACACTACTAAAGACAACAAGACAACACCACACTACTGTAGACAACACCACACTACTGAAGACAAGACAACACCACACTACTGAAGACAACACTACACTACCACACTACTGAAGATAACACCACACAACAGGTTGCCAAGGGAACTGACCTCTGGAAGGTGTACTGGCTCTCTGATCTGAAGTAGTACACGTGAGACTTGAAGTGGAGCTTGAAAACGTAGTCCTTCTGGATGTTCTCTGTCTCCGCGGGAACCGTCAACGAGTAGCCTAGCAACGGGAGGCTGGCCAGAGGGTAGTCATCCTATAGGGAACAGAGATGACCTTTAGACTACTGCATCCCATAATAAATACTATATAGAGATACCTGATGTTACCTGATGTGACTTGTAGAAGAACAGGCTGAAGTTGGTGAAGACCCCCCAGAGTTAGGTTTAGGTTAGAGTTAGGTTTAGGTTAGAGTTAGGTTTAGGTTAGAGTTAGGTTTAGGTTAGAGTTAGGTTTAGGTTAGGGTCCTTACCTGATGTGACTTGTAGAAGAACAGGCTGAAGTTGGTGAAGACCCCCAGAGTTAGGTTTAGGTTAGAGTTAGGTTTAGGTTAGGGTCCTTACCTGATGTGACTTGTAGAAGAACAGGCTGAAGTTGGTGAAGACCACCCAGAGTTTCTGCCATCCATTACTGTTCTTAAACTTCCTCAGCAGGTTACCTGATAACTGGTTCTGATAGGGGGAGAAAGGACCAACAAGAAGAGACATTAACACAGGAGTAACCAATAGCAGAAGAGATTAACACAGGTTGTCTGGTCTTGAAGTTATAATGTTGTTATATCCCACCTCTCTGTACCAGGTTATATCAGGTTATATCCCAACTCTCTGTATCAGGTTATATCAGGTTATATCCCAACTCTCTGTACCAGGTTATATCCCACCTCTCTGTATCAGGTTATATAGGGTTATATCCCACCTCTCTGTACCAGGTTGTATCAGGTTATATCCCACCTCTCTGTACCAGGTTATATCCCACCTCTCTGTATCAGGTTATATCAGGTTATATTCCACCTCTCTGTACCAGGTTGTATCAGGTTATATCCCACCTCTCTGTACCAGGTTATATCAGGTTATATCCCACCTCTCTGTACCAGGTTATATCAGGTTATATCCCACCTCTCTGTACCAGGTTATATCAGGTTATATCCCACCTCTCTGTACCAGGTTGTATCAGGTTATTTCCCACCTCTCTGTACCAGGTTATATCAGGTTATATCCCACCTCTCTGTACCAGGTTATATCAGGTTATATCCCATCACTCTGTACCAGGTTATATCCCACCTCTCTGTATCAGGTTATATCAGGTTATATCCCACCTCTCTGTACCAGGTTATATCCCACCTCTCTGTATCAGGTTATATCCCACCTCTCTGTATCAGGTTATATCCCACCTCTCTGTATCAGGTTATATCCCACCTCTCTGTATCAGGTTATATCCCACCTCTCTGTATCAGGTTATATCCCATCACTCTGTATCAGGTTTAGCCCACCTCTCTGTATCAGGTTATATCCCACCTCTCTGTATCAGGTTATATCCCACCTCTCTATATCAGGTTGTATCAGGTTATATCCCATCACTCTGTATCAGGTTATATCCCACCTCTCTGTATCAGGTTATATCCCACCTCTCTGTATCAGGTTATATCCCACCTCTCTGTATCAGGTTGTATCAGGTTATATCCCACCTCTCTGTATCGGGTTATATCAAGTTAAATCCCATCACTCTGTACCAGGTTATATCCCACCTCTCTGTATCAGGTTATACCAGGTTATATCCCACCTCTCTGTATCAGGTTATATCAGGTTATTTCCCACCTCTCTGTACCAGGTTATATCCCACCTCTCTGTATCAGGTTATATCCCACCTCTCTGTATCAGGTTATATCCCACCTCTCTGTACCAGGTTATATCCCACCTCTCTGTATCAGGTTATAGCCCACCTCTCTGTATCAGGTTATAGCCCACCTCTCTGTATCAGGTTATAGCCCACCTCTCTGTATCAGGTTATAGCCCACCTCTCTGTACCAGGTTATATCCCACCTCTCTATATCAGGTTTTATCAGGTTATTTCCCACCTCTCTGTATCAGGTTATAGCCCACCTCTCTGTACCAGGTTATTTCCCACCTCTCTGTACCAGGTTATATCAGGTTATATCCCACCACTCTGTACCAGGTTGTGTCAGGTTATATCCCACCTCTCTGTACCAGGTTATATCCCACCTCTCTGTATCAGGTTATATCCCACCTCTCTGTACCAGGTTACATCAGGTTATTTCCCACCTCTCTGTACCAGGTTATATCAGGTTATATCCCACCTCTGTGTACCAGGTTAAATCCCACCTCTCTGTACCAGGTTATATCAGGTTAAATCCCACCTCTCTGTACCAGGTTATATCAGGTTATATCCCACCTCTCTGTACCAGGTTGTGTCAGGTTATATCCCACCTCTCTGTATCAGGTTATATCCCACCTCTCTGTATCAGGTTATATCCCACCTCTCTGTATCAGGTTATATCAGGTTATATCCCACCTCTCTGTACCAGGTTATATCAGGTTATATCTCACCTCTCTGTATCAGGTTATATCCCACCTCTCTGTACCAGGTTATTTCCTACATCTCTGTACTAGGTTATATCAGGTTATATCCCACCTCTGTACCAGGTTATATCAGGTTATTTCCCACCTCGCTGTACCAGGTTATATCAGGTTATTTCCCACCTCTCTGTACCAGGTTATTTCCCACCTCTCTGTACCAGGTTATATCCCACCTGTGTACCAGGTTATATCCTACCTCTCTGTACCAGGTTATATCCGGTTATATCCCACCTCTCTGTACCAGGTTATATCAGGTTATATCCCACCTCTCTGAACCAGGTTATATCAGACCTCTCTGTACCAGGTTATATCCCACCTCTCTGTATCAGGTTATATCCAGTACTGTGGGTCAGGTAGGTAGAGAAGACAGAGAGGTTAGACAGAGACAGAGAGGTTAGATGGTACTGTGGGTCAGGTAGGTAGAGAAGACAGAGAGGTTAGACGGTACTGTGGATCAGGTAGGTAGAGAAGACAGAAACAGAGAGGTTAGACGGTACTGTTGGTCAGGTAGGTTGAGAAGACAGAGACAGAGAGGTTAGAAAGAGACAGAGAGGTTAGACGGTACTGTGGGTCAGGTAGGTAGAGAAAACCGAAACAGAGAGGTTAGACGGTACTGTGGGTCAGGTAGGTAGAGAAAACCGAAACAGAGAGGTTAGACGGTACTGTGGGTCAGGTAGGTTGAGAAGACAGAGACAGAGAGGTTAGACGGTACTGTGGGTCAGGTAGGTAGAGAAGACAGAGGTTAGACGGTACTGTGGATCAGGTAGGTAGAGAAAACCGAAACAGAGAGGTTAGACGGTACTGTGGGTCAGGTAGGTTGAGAAGACAGAGACAGAGAGGTTAGACGGTACTGTGGATCAGGTAGGTAGAGAAGACAGAAACAGAGAGGTTAGATGGTACTGTGGGTCAGGTAGGTTGAGAAGACAGAGACAGAGAGGTTAGAAAGAGACAGAGAGGTTAGACGGTACTGTGGGTCAGGTAGGTAGAGAAGACAGAGAGGTTAGACGGTACTGTGGATCAGGTAGGTAGAGAAGACAGAAACAGAGAGGTTAGACGGTACTGTTGGTCAGGTAGGTTGAGAAGACAGAGACAGAGAGGTTAGAAAGAGACAGAGAGGTTAGACGGTACTGTGGGTCAGGTAGGTAGAGAAAACCGAAACAGAGAGGTTAGACGGTACTGTGGGTCAGGTAGGTTGAGAAGACAGAGACAGAGAGGTTAGACGGTACTGTGGGTCAGGTAGGTAGAGAAGACAGAGGTTAGACGGTACTGTGGATCAGGTAGGTAGAGAAGACAGAGGTTAGACGGTACTGTGGATCAGGTAGGTAGAGAAGACAGAGAGAGAGGTTAGAAAGAGACAGAGAGGTTAGACGGTACTGTGGATCAGGTAGGTAGAGAAGACAGAAACAGAGAGGTTAGACGGTACTGTGGGTCAGGTAGGTTGAGAAGACAGAGACAGAGAGGTTAGAAAGAGACAGAGAGGTTAGACGGTACTGTGGGTCAGGTAGGTAGAGAAAACCGAAACAGAGAGGTTAGACGGTACTGTGGGTCAGGTAGGTTGAGAAGACAGAGGTTAGACAGAAACAGAGGTTAGACAGAAACAGAGAGGTTAGACGGTACTGTGGATCAGGTAGGTAGAGAAGACAGAGAGGTTAGACGGTACTGTGGATAAGGTAGGTAGAGAAGACAGAGAGGTTAGACAGAAACAGAGAGGTTAGACGGTACTGTGGGTCAGGCAGGTAGAGAGGACAGAAACAAAGAGGTTAGACAGTACTGTGGATCAGGTAGGTAGAGAATACAGAGAGGTTAGACGGTACTGTGGATCAGGTAGGTTGAGAAGACAGAGAGGTTAGACGGTACTGTGGGTCAGGTAGGTAGAGAAGACAGAGAGGTTAGACGGTACTGTGGGTCAGGTAGATAGAGAAGACAGAGAGGTTAGACGGAGACAGAGAGGTTAGACGGTACTGTGGGTCAGGTAGGTAGAGAAGACAGAGGGTTAGACGGAGACAGAGAGGTTAGACGGTACTGTGGATCAGGTAGGTAGAGAAGACAGAAACAGAGAGGTTAGACGGTACTGTGGGTCAGGTAGGTTGAGAAGACAGAGAGAGAGGTTAGAAAGAGACAGAGAGGTTAGACGGTACTGTGGATCAGGTAGGTAGAGAAGACAGAAACAGAGAGGTTAGACGGTACTGTGGGTCAGGTAGGTTGAGAAGACAGAGACAGAGAGGTTAGAAAGAGACAGAGAGGTTAGACGGTACTGTGGGTCAGGTAGGTAGAGAAAACCGAAACAGAGAGGTTAGACGGTACTGTGGGTCAGGTAGGTTGAGAAGACAGAGACAGAGAGGTTAGACGGTACTGTGGGTCAGGTAGGTAGAGAAGACAGAGGTTAGACAGAAACAGAGAGGTTAGACGGTACTGTGGATCAGGTAGGTAGAGAAGACAGAGAGGTTAGACGGTACTGTGGATAAGGTAGGTAGAGAAGACAGAGAGGTTAGACAGAAACAGAGAGGTTAGACGGTACTGTGGGTCAGGCAGGTAGAGAGGACAGAAACAAAGAGGTTAGACAGTACTGTGGATCAGGTAGGTAGAGAATACAGAGAGGTTAGACGGTACTGTGGATCAGGTAGGTTGAGAAGACAGAGAGGTTAGACGGTACTGTGGATCAGGTAGGTTGAGAAGACAGAGAGGTTAGACGGTACTGTGGGTCAGGTAGGTAGAGAAGACAGAGAGGTTAGACGGTACTGTGGGTCAGGTAGATAGAGAAGACAGAGAGGTTAGACGGAGACAGAGAGGTTAGACGGTACTGTGGGTCAGGTAGGTAGAGAAGACAGAGGGTTAGACGGAGACAGAGAGGTTAGACGGTACTGTGGGTCAGGTAGGTAGAGAAGACAGAAACAGAGAGGTTAGACGGTACTGTGGATCAGGTAGGTTGAGAAGACAGAGAGGTTAGACGGTACTGTGGGTCAGGTAGGTTGAGAAAACAGAAACAGAGAGGTTAGACGGTACTGTGGGTCAGGTAGGTAGAGAAGACAGAGAGGTTAGACAGAAACAGAGGTTAGACGGTACTGTGGGTCAGGTAGGTAGAGAAGACAGAGAGGTTAGACGGTACTGTGGGTCAGGTAGGTTGAGAAGACAGAGGTTAGACGGTACTGTGGGTCAGGTAGGTAGAGAAGACAGAGAGATTAGACGGTACTGTGGGTCAGGTAGGTAGAGAAGACAGAGGTTAGACGGAGACAGAGAGATTAGACAGAGACAGAGGTTAGACGGAGACAGAGAGGTTAGACGGTACTGTGGGTCAGGTAGGTAGAGAAGACAGAGAGGTTAGACGGTACTGTGGGTCAGGTAGGTAGAGAAGACAGAGAGGTTAGACAGAAACAGAGGTTAGACGGTACTGTGGGTCAGGTAGGTAGAGAAGACAGAGAGGTTAGACTGTACTGTGGGTCAGGTAGGTAGAGAAGACAGAGAGGTTAGACGGTACTGTGGGTCAGATAGGTAGAGAAGACAGAGAGGTTAGACAGAGACAGAGGTTAGACGGTACTGTGGGTCAGGTAGGTAGAGAAGACAGAAGACAGAGAGGTTAGACGGTACTGTGGGTCAGGTAGGTAGAGAAGACAGAGAGGTTAGACGGTACTGTGGGTCAGGTAGGTAGAGAAGACAGAAGACAGAGAGAGAGGTTAGACGGTACTGTGGGTCAGGTAGGTAGAAAAGACAGAAGACAGAGAGGTTAGACGGTACTGTGGATCAGGTAGGTAGAGAAGACAGAGAGGTGAGACAGAAACAGAGAGGTTAGACGGTACTGTGGATCAGGTAGGTAGAGAAGACAGAGAGGTGAGACAGAAACAGAGAGGTTAGACGGTACTATGGGTCAGGTAGGTAGAGAAGACAGAGAGGTTAGACGGTACTGTGGGTCAGGTAGGTAGACAGAAGACAGAGAGGTTAGACAGAAACAGAGAGGTTAGACGGTACTGTGGGTCAGGTAGGTAGAGAGTTTAGACGGTACTGTGGGTCAGGTAGGTAGAGAAGACAGAGAGGTTAGACAGAAACAGAGGTTAGACGGTACTGGGGGTCAGGTAGGTAGACAGAAGACAGAGAGGTTAGACGGTACTGTGGGTCAGGTAGGTAGACAGAAGACAGAGAGGTTAGACGGTACTGTGGGTCAGGTAGGTAGACAGAAGACAGAGAGGTTAGACAGAAACAGAGAGGTTAGACAGTACTGTGGGTCAGGTAGGTAGAGAAGACAGAGAGGTTAGACAGAAACAGAGAGGTTAGACGGTACTGTGGGTCAGGTAGGTAGACAGAAGACAGAGAGGTTAGACGGTACTGTGGGTCAGGTAGGTAGACAGAAGACAGAGAGGTTAGACAGAAACAGAGAGGTTAGACGGTACTGTGGGTCAGGTAGGTAGAGAAGACAGAGAGGTTAGACAGAAACAGAGAGGTTAGACGGTACTGTGGGTCAGGTAGGTACCTCCACAGCCACACTAAAGTCCACCATGGACACAGAGGTGTTGCGGTGCCAGCAGACATGAACCGTCGTGTTTCCTCTCTGTGCTGACTGACGCTCCAATGAGCTACGAGACGCACTCAGCTCCTCCTCTGACTCAGCCTCCACACCGCCCTCTTCTGGAGACTCTGAGAACAGCAGCAAGAGGAGTTGATGAAAAGTTGACGAACAGAAACAGAGGACAAGCTTTTCTTTCCCCTCAGGTCCGATAAGTTCAAGGTTGTTTCTCGGAGCACAAAACATCCTTGTCACAAAACCTAAATAAGAGAAGTGATCATGTGAATTGATGGACTCAAAGCCCATTTTACAGGCCACATGTCTATACAGTTTGGTCGTGTTGCAGGCCACATGTCTATACAGTTTGGTCGTGTTGCAGGCCACATGTCTATACAGTTTGGTCGTGTTGCAGGCCACATATCTATACAGTTTGGTCGTGTTACAGGCCACATGTCTATACAGTTTGGTCGTGTTGCAGGCCACATGTCTATACAGTTTGGTCGTGTTGGAGGCCAGGTAAAGACAGGTTAGGTTAGTTAGGACTCGGCCTGTACTCTGTGGGAAGGTTAGTTAGGACTCCGCTTGTACTCTGTGGGAAGGTTAGGTTAGTTAGGACTCGGCCTGTACTCTGTGGGAAGGTTAGGTTAGTTAGGACTCGGCCTGTACTCTGTGGGAAGGTTAGTTAGGACTCCGCTTGTACTCTGTGGGAAGGTTAGGTTAGTTAGGACTCGGCCTGTACTCTGTGGGAAGGTTAGTTAGGACTCAGCCTGTACTCTGTGGGAAGGTTAGTTAGGACTCAGCCTGTACTCTGTGGGAAGGTTAGTTAGGATTCAGCCTGTACTCTGTGGGAAGGTTAGGTTAGTTAGGACTCAGCCTGTACTCTGTGGGAAGGTTAGTTAGGATTCAGCCTGTACTCTGTGGGAAGGTTAGTTAGGGCTCAGCCTGTACTCTGTGGGAAGGTTAGGTTAGTTAGGACTCAGCCTGTACTCTGTGGGAAGGTTAGGTTAGTTAGGACTCAGCCTGTACTCTGTGGGAAGGTTAGTTAGGACTCAGCCTGTACTCTGTGGGAAGGTTAGGTTAGTTAGGACTCAGCCTGTACTCTGTGGGAAGGTTAGGTTAGTTAGGACTCAGCCTGTACTCTGTGGGAAGGTTAGGTTAGTTAGGACTCAGCCTGTACTCTGTGGGAAGGTTAGGTTAGTTAGGACTCAGCCTGTACTCTGTGGGAAGGTTAGGTTAGTTAGGACTCAGCCTGTACTCTGTGGGAAGGTTAGGTTAGTTAGGACTCAGCCTGTACTCTGTGGGAAGGTTAGGTTAGTTAGGACTCAGCCTGTACTCTGTGGGAAGGTTAGTTAGGACTCAGCCTGTACTCTGTGGGAAGGTTAGTTAGGACTCAGCCTGTACTCTGTGGGAAGGTTAGTTAGGACTCAGCCTGTACTCTGTGAGAAGGTTAGGTTAGTTAGGACTCAGCCTGTACTCTGTGAGAAGGTTAGGTTAGTTAGGACTCAGCCTGTACTCTGTGGGAAGGTTAGTTAGGACTCAGCCTGTACTCTGTGGGAAGGTTAGGTTAGTTAGGACTCAGCCTGTACTCTGTGGGAAGGTTAGGTTAGTTAGGGCTGTTCATGGCTGCTGTGGGCCCTTTAACTCCACCTGTAGAAGTAGTAGCAGTAGGTAGTGTGATTTACTGCGGTCAGATTGACTGGTGGACTGTAAATCAGAGGAAAGACCATTCATCTGTTCAGCCAGGTCTAGGGGTCAGGGGTCAGGTACAAGACTTACTGTGGTTTGATCGACTGGTGGACAGTAGATCAGTAGAAGGTCTGTTACTCTGCTCTATCAGGTCTAGGGGTCAGGTACAAGACTTACTGCGGTCTGATCGACTGGTGGACAGTAGATCAGTAGAAGGTCTGTTACTCTGTTCTACCAGGACTACAGCCATCCTGATGTCCTCCATCCATTTCACCATCTCTGATACACAGCTAGGTACAGAGTACAGACATGGGTTAGATGCACAGCTAGGACCTCTCTGATGACTGATTGTGGCCCCTGGGGCTAAATGAGTTTAACACCCCTGCTCTAGAACACCCTAAAACACTAAACCACCCTGGAACACCCTAAACATCTAGAAAACTGTAACACCCTAAAACATCTAGAAAACTGTAAAACACCCTAAAACATCTAGAAAACTGTAAAACACCCTAAAACATCTAGAAAACTGTAAAACACCCTAAACATCTAGAAAACGGAATAACACGAAGAACACTTGTACCTTGCTGCCACGACGACAGACTGGCGCTGACCAAACAGAGTGAAGGAATGAGGAACTCCCCACTCATCCTCACTCTCCCTGATCTGAGGACACAGACACAGGTTGGATCAGAGGAGAGTGACCTCTACTAATTTACAGCTGTGTTATGTTATCTGAAGCTAACAGCATGGGGCCAGCTTCCCGGACACACATTAAGTCTAATCCTGGAATAAATGTTTTCTCTATATATCTGGCGTTTTAGGACGAGGCTTAATGTGTGGCCAGGAAACTGGCCCATAATGTTATGGTTCAGGTTCTGGAGACTCTTACTGTCATGCCGTAGAGAGGCAGCTGGCCGTGAACTTTGAACTGGTTGTCTGCTGTCATACCTCTGCTGGTGTACACCAGGGAATCACTGAACTGGAGGAGAGAGGGAGGAACACAGATATAATGAGACATCACTGAACCGGAGGAGGAGAGAGGGAGGAACACAGAGATATCACTGAACTGGAGGAGGAGAGAGGGAGGAACACAGAGTTATAATGAGACATCACTGTACTGGAGGAGGAGAGAGGGAGGAACACAGAGACATCACTGAACTGGAGGAGAGAGGGAGGAACACAGATATAATGAGACATCACTGTACTGGAGGAGAGAGTGGGAGGAACACAGAGATATCACTGAACTGGACTGGAGGAGGAGGGAGGAACACAGAGATATGAGACATGAGGAGAGAGGGAGGAACACAGAGATATAATGAGACATCACTGAACTGGAGGAGGAGAGGGAGGAACACAGAGATATAATGAGACATCACTGAACTGGAGGAGGAGAGAGAGGGAGGAACACAGAGATATAATGAGACATCACTGAACTGGAGGAGGAGAGAGGGAGGAACACAGAGATATAATGAGACATCACTGAACTGGAGGAGAGAGAGGAGGGAGGAACACAGAGATATAATGAGATATAACAGATATAATGAGACATCACTGTACTGGAGGAGAGAGGGAGGAACACAGAGATATAATGAGACATCACTGAACTGGAGGAGGAGAGAGGGAGGAACACAGAGATATAATGAGACATAACTGAGAGACATCAAAGCAAAGCCAGGGAAAACTGTTCTCTTACCCTGCCAGGTATAGCCAGGTCCTGGATACCTGTCAGATCTTTCTTCAGTTCTAGAAGCTTCAGAGATATAGGGCAGCTAGAGGAGGAGTGTTAGTACACACACCATCTCTGATATATCAGAGGAGGAGGGCTGAGATATTATGAGACATCACTGAAGGAGGAGGAGAGAGGGAGGAACACAGAGATATAATGAGACATCACTGTACTGGAGGAGGAGAGAGGGATGGAGGAACACAGAGATATAATGAGACATCACTGAACTGGAGGAGGAGAGAGGGATGGAGGAACACAGAGATATAATGAGACATCACTGTACTGGAGGAGAGAGGGGGAACACAGAGATATAATGAGACATCACTGTACTGAGGATGGAGGAACACTGAGATATAATGAGACATCACTGTACTGGAGGAGGAGAGAGGGATGGAGGAACACAGAGATATAATGAGACATCACTGTACTGGAGGAGGAGAGAGGGAGGAACACAGAGATATAATGAGACATCACTGTACTGGAGGAGGAGAGAGGGATGGAGGAACACAGAGATATAATGAGACATCACTGTAGACAACTGGAGGGTTCTTTCTGAGGAGAGGAGCAGGATAAACTCTGAGATCTGGAGGAACACAGAGGATAGGGTTCTCTGAGATATAACTAACTGAGACAACTAGACTGGAGGAGCAGAGAGTTCTGAGACATCACTACTGGAGGAGGATGGATTAACAGAGATATAATGAGACATCACTGTACTGGAGGAGGAGGGGAGGAACACTGAGATATAATGACTAGAGGACATCACTGAGATGTAACTAGACAACCAGGAGCATTTCTGGAGATATTAACTAGACAACTAGAGAGATAACTAGACAACTAGAGACAGGGTTCACTGAGATATTAACTAGACAACTAGAGGAGAGGGTTCTCTGAGATTAACTAGACAACTAGAGGAGCAGGGTTCTCTGAGATATTAACTAGACAACTAGAGGAGGAGGGTTCTCTGAGATATTAACTAGACAACTAGAGGAGCAGGGTTCTCTGAGATATTAACTAGACAACTAGAGGAGAGGGTTCTCTGAGATATTAACTAGACAACTAGAGGAGAGGGTTTCTCTGAGATATTAACTAGACAACTAGAGGGAGGGTTCTCTGAGATATTAACTAGACAACTAGAGGAGCAGGGTTCATCTCTGAGATATTAACTAGACAACTAGAGGAGCAGGGTTCTCTGAGATATTAACTAGACAACTAGAGGAGGAGGGTTCTCTGAGATATTAACTAGACAACTAGAGGAGCAGGGTTCTCTGAGATATTAACTAGACAACTAGAGGAGCAGGGTTCTCTGAGATATTAACTAGACAACTAGAGGAGGGTTCTCTCTGAGATATTAACTAGACAACTAGAGGAGGGTTCTCTCTGAGATATTAACTAGACAACTAGAGGAGGAGGGTTCTCTGAGATATTAACTAGACAACTAGAGGAGGAGGGTTCTCTCTGAGATATTAACTAGACAACTAGAGGAGGAGGGTTCTCTGAGATATTAACTAGACAACTAGAGGAGCAGGGTTCTCTGAGATATTAACTAGACAACTAGAGGAGCAGGGTTCTCTCTGAGATATTAACTAGACAACTAGAGGACAACTAGAGGAGGGTTCTCTCTGAGATATTAACTAGACAACTAGAGGAGCAGGGTTCTCTGAGATATTAACTAGACAACTAGAGGAGAGGGTTCTCTGAGATATTAACTAGACAACTAGAGGAGGAGGGTTCTCTCTGAGATATTAACTAGACAACTAGAGGAGAGGGTTCTCTGAGATATTAACTAGACAACTAGAGGAGGAGGGTTCTCTCTGAGATATTAACTAGACAACTAGAGGAGGAGGGTTCTCTGAGATATTAACTAGACAACTAGAGGAGAGGGTTCTCTGAGATATTAACTAGACAACTAGAGGGGAGGGTTCTCTCTGAGATATTAACTAGACAACTAGAGGAGGAGGGTTCTCTGAGATATTAACTAGACAACTAGAGGAGCAGGGTTCTCTGAGATATTAACTAGACAACTAGAGGAGGGGTTCTCTGAGATATTAACTAGACAACTAGAGGAGCAGGGTTCTCTGAGATATTAACTAGACAACTAGAGGAGCAGGGTTCTCTGAGATATTAACTAGACAACTAGAGGAGCAGGGTTCTCTCTCTGAGATATTAACTAGACAACTAGAGGAGCAGGGTTCTCTGAGATATTAACTAGACAACTAGAGGAGGAGGGTTCTCTCTGAGATATTAACTAGACAACTAGAGGAGCAGGGTTCTCTGAGATATTAACTAGACAACTAGAGGAGCAGGGTTCTCTGAGATATTAACTAGACAACTAGAGGAGCAGGGTTCTCTGAGATATTAACTAGACAACTAGAGGAGAGGGTTCTCTCTGAGATATTAACTAGACAACTAGAGGAGCAGGGTTCTCTGAGATATTAACTAGACAACTAGAGGAGGAGGGTTCTCTCTGAGATATTAACTAGACAACTAGAGGAGCAGGGTTCTCTCTGAGATATTAACTAGACAACTAGAGGAGCAGGGTTCTCTGAGATATTAACTAGACAACTAGAGGGAGGGTTCTCTGAGATATTAACTAGACAACTAGAGGAGCAGGGTTCTCTGAGATATTAACTAGACAACTAGAGGAGCAGGGTTCTCTCTGAGATATTAACTAGACAACTAGAGGAGCAGGGTTCTCTGAGATATTAACTAGACAACTAGAGGAGGGTTCTCTCTGAGATATTAACTAGACAACTAGAGGAGGAGGGTTCTCTGAGATATTAACTAGACAACTAGAGGAGCAGGGTTCTCTGAGATATTAACTAGACAACTAGAGGAGCAGGGTTCTCTGAGATATTAACTAGACAACTAGAGGAGGGTTCTCTCTCTGAGATATTAACTAGACAACTAGAGGAGCAGGGTTCTCTGAGATATTAACTAGACAACTAGAGGAGCAGGGTTCTCTCTGAGATATTAACTAGACAACTAGAGGAGCAGGGTCTCTCTGAGATATTAACTAGACAACTAGAGGAGAGGGTTCTCTGAGATATTAACTAGACAACTAGAGGAGGCAGGGTTCTCTGAGATATTAACTAGACAACTAGAGGAGCAGGTTCTCTGAGATATTAACTAGACAACTAGAGGAGCAGGGTTCTCTCTGAGATATTAACTAGACAACTAGAGGAGGAGGGTTCTCTCTCTGAGATATTAACTAGACAACTAGAGGAGCAGGGTCTCTCTGAGATATTAACTAGACAACTAGAGGAGCAGGGTTCTCTGAGATATTAACTAGACAACTAGAGGAGCAGGGTTCTCTGAGATATTAACTAGACAACTAGGAGGAGGTTCAGGGTTCTCTGAGATATTAACTAGACAACTAGAGGAGGGTTCTCTCTGAGATATTAACTAGACAACTAGAGGAGCAGGGTTCTCTGAGATATTAACTAGACAACTAGAGGAGCAGGGTTCTCTGAGATATTAACTAGACAACTAGAGGAGCAGGGTTCTCTGAGATATTAACTAGACAACTAGAGGAGCAGGGTTCTCTGAGATATTAACTAGACAACTAGAGGAGGAGGGTTCTCTCTGAGATATTAACTAGACAACTAGAGGAGGAGGGTTCTCTCTGAGATATTAACTAGACAACTAGAGGAGGGTTCTCTCTGAGATATTAACTAGACAACTAGAGGAGGAGGGTTCTCTGAGATATTAACTAGACAACTAGAGGAGGGTTCTCTCTGAGATATTAACTAGACAACTAGAGGAGGAGGGTTCTCTCTGAGATATTAACTAGACAACTAGAGGAGGAGGGTTCTCTCTGAGATATTAACTAGACAACTAGAGAGGAGGGTTCTCTCTGAGATATTAACTAGACAACTAGAGGAGGGTTTCTCTGAGATATTAACTAGACAACTAGAGGAGGGTTCTCTGAGATATTAACTAGACAACTAGAGGAGCAGGGTTCTCTCTGAGATATTAACTAGACAACTAGAGGAGGAGGGTTCTCTCTGAGTTAGACAACTAGAGGAGGAGGGTTCTCTGAGATATTAACTAGACAACTAGAGGAGGAGGGTTCTCTGAGATATTAACTAGACAACTAGAGGAGCAGGGTTCTCTGAGATATTAACTAGACAACTAGAGGAGGAGGGTTCTCTGAGATATTAACTAGACAACTAGAGGAGCAGGGTTCTCTGAGATATTAACTAGACAACTAGAGGAGGGTTCTCTCTGAGATATTAACTAGACAACTAGAGGAGCAGGGTTCTCTGAGATATTAACTAGACAACTAGAGGAGGAGGGTTCTCTCTGAGATATTAACTAGACAACTAGAGGAGAGGGTTCTCTCTGAGATATTAACTAGACAACTAGAGGAGCAGGGTTCTCTCTGAGATATTAACTAGACAACTAGAGGAGGAGGGTTCTCTCTGAGATATTAACTAGACAACTAGAGGAGCAGGGTTCTCTGAGATATTAACTAGACAACTAGAGGAGCAGGGTTCTCTCTGAGATATTAACTAGACAACTAGAGGAGCAGGGTTCTCTCTGAGATATTAACTAGACAACTAGAGGAGCAGGGTTCTCTGAGATATTAACTAGACAACTAGAGGAGCAGGGTTCTCTGAGATATTAACTAGACAACTAGAGGAGCAGGGTTCTCTCTGAGATATTAACTAGACAACTAGAGGAGGGTTCTCTGAGATATTAACTAGACAACTAGAGGAGCAGGGTTCTCTGAGATATTAACTAGACAACTAGAGGAGGGTTCTCTCTGAGATATTAACTAGACAACTAGAGGAGCAGGGTTCTCTGAGATATTAACTAGACAACTAGAGGAGGGTTCTCTCTGAGATATTAACTAGACAACTAGAGGAGGAGGGTTCTCTCTGAGATATTAACTAGACAACTAGAGGAGCAGGGTTCTCTCTGAGATATTAACTAGACAACTAGAGGAGCAGGGTTCTCTGAGATATTAACTAGACAACTAGAGGAGGAGGGTTCTCTGAGATATTAACTAGACAACTAGAGGAGCAGGGTTCTCTCTGAGATATTAACTAGACAACTAGAGGAGCAGGGTTCTCTGAGATATTAACTAGACAACTAGAGGAGGGTTCTCTCTGAGATATTAACTAGACAACTAGAGGAGCAGGGTTCTCTGAGAGACAACTAGAGGAGAGGGTTCTCTGAGATATTAACTAGACAACTAGAGGAGCAGGGTTCTCTGAGATATTAACTAGACAACTAGAGGAGCAGGGTTCTCTGAGATATTAACTAGACAACTAGAGGAGGAGGGTTCTCTCTGAGATATTAACTAGACAACTAGAGGAGCAGGGTTCTCTCTGAGATATTAACTAGACAACTAGAGGAGGAGGGTTCTCTGAGATATTAACTAGACAACTAGAGGAGCAGGGTTCTCTGAGATATTAACTAGACAACTAGAGGAGGAGGGTTCTCTGAGATATTAACTAGACAACTAGAGGAGCAGGGTTCTCTGAGATATTAACTAGACAACTAGAGGAGGGTTCTCTCTGAGATATTAACTAGACAACTAGAGGAGGGTTCTCTCTGAGATATTAACTAGACAACTAGAGGGGAGATATTAACTAGACAACAGGGTTCTCTGAGATATTAACTAGACAACTAGAGGAGCAGGGTTCTCTGAGATATTAACTAGACAACTAGAGGAGGAGGGTTCTCTGAGATATTAACTAGACAACTAGAGGAGCAGGGTTCTCTGAGATATTAACTAGACAACTAGAGGAGGAGGGTTCTCTCTGAGATATTAACTAGACAACTAGAGGAGGAGGGTTCTCTCTGAGATATTAACTAGACAACTAGAGGAGGGTTCTCTCTGAGATATTAACTAGACAACTAGAGGAGGAGGTTCTCTCTGAGATATTAACTAGACAACTAGAGGAGGAGGGTTCTCTCTGAGATATTAACTAGACAACTAGAGGAGGAGGGTTCTCTCTGAGATATTAACTAGACAACTAGAGGAGGAGGGTTCTCTCTGAGATATTAACTAGACAACTAGAGGAGGAGGGTTCTCTCTGAGATATTAACTAGACAACTAGACTAGAGGGAGGGTTCTCTCTGAGATATTAACTAGACAACTAGAGGAGGGTTCTCTCTGAGATATTAACTAGACAAGATATTAACTAGACAACTAGGAGGAGGGTTCTCTCTGAGATATTAACTAGACAACTAGAGGAGGGTTCTCTGAGATATTAACTAGACAACTAGAGGAGGAGGGTTCTCTGAGATATTAACTAGACAACTAGAGGAGGAGGGTTCTCTCTGAGATATTAACTAGACAACTAGAGGACTGAGATATTAACTAGACTAGAGGAGGAGGTTCTCTCTGAGATATTAACTAGACAACTAGAGGAGGAGGGTTCTCTCTGAGATATTAACTAGACAACTAGAGGAGGAGGGTTCTCTGAGATATTAACTGAGACAATTAACTAGACAACTAGAGGAGGGTTCTCTCTGAGATATTAACTAGACAGACTAGAGGAGGAGGGTTTCTCTGAGATATTAACTGAGGGTTCTCTCTGAGATATTAACTAGACAACTAGAGGGAGGGTTCTCTGAGATATTAACTAGACAACTAGAGAGAGACAACTAGAGGGGGTTCTCTCTGAGATATTAACTAGACAACTAGAGGAGCAGGGTTCTCTGAGATATTAACTAGACAACTAGAGGAGGAGGGTTCTCTCTGAGATATTAACTAGACAACTAGAGGAGCAGGGTTCTCTGAGATATTAACTAGACAACTAGAGGAGCAGGGTTTCTCTGAGATATTAACTAGACAACTAGAGGAGGAGGGTTCTCTCTGAGATATTAACTAGACAACTAGAGGGAGGGTTCTCTCTGAGATATTAACTAGACAACTAGAGGGAGGGTTCTCTGAGATATTAACTAGACAACTAGAGGAGGAGGGTTTCTCTGAGATATTAACTAGACAACTAGAGGAGGAGGGTTCTCTCTGAGATATTAACTAGACAACTAGAGGAGGAGGGTTCTCTCTGAGATATTAACTAGACAACTAGAGGAGCAGGGTTCTCTGAGATATTAACTAGACAACTGAGAGGAGACAACAGGGTTCTCTCTGAGATATTAACTAGACAACTAGAGGAGCAGGGTTCTCTGAGATATTAACTAGACAACTAGAGGAGGAGGGTTCTCTCTGAGATATTAACTAGACAACTAGAGGAGGAGGGTTCTCTGAGATATTAACTAGACAACTAGAGGAGGAGGGTTCTCTCTGAGATATTAACTAGACAACTAGAGGAGGAGGGTTCTCTGAGATATTAACTAGACAACTAGAGGAGGAGGGTTCTCTCTGAGATATTAACTAGACAACTAGAGGAGCAGGGTTCTCTGAGATATTAACTAGACAACTAGAGGAGCAGGGTTCTCTCTGAGATATTAACTAGACAACTAGAGGACAACAGGGTTCTCTGAGATATTAACTAGACAACTAGAGGAGCAGGGTTCTCTGAGATATTAACTAGACAACTAGAGGAGCAGGGTTCTCTCTGAGATATTAACTAGACAACTAGAGGAGCAGGGTTCTCTGAGATATTAACTAGACAACTAGAGGAGAGGGTTCTCTGAGATATTAACTAGACAACTAGAGGAGAGGGTTCTCTGAGATATTAACTAGACAACTAGAACTAGAGACAACTAGAGGAGCAGGGTTCTCTGAGATATTAACTAGACAACTAGAGGAGGGTTCTCTGAGATATTAACTAGACAACTAGAGGAGGGTTCTCTGAGATATTAACTAGACAACTAGAGGAGCAGGGTTCTCTGAGATATTAACTAGACAACTAGAGGAGGGTTCTCTGAGATATTAACTAGACAACTAGAGGAGCAGGGTTCTCTGAGATATTAACTAGACAACTAGAGGAGGGTTCTCTGAGATATTAACTAGACAACTAGAGGAGGGTTCTCTGAGATATTAACTAGACAACTAGAGGAGCAGGGTTCTCTGAGATATTAACTAGAGGAGCAGGGTCCTACCTCTGCTGTCTCTGAAGTCTTGGTGTGTGGGGGGGTAGTGTTTGCAGAGTCTCTCCAGAATCAGTTTGTAGTGCAGCAGACGATGCAGGGGGCGTAGCAGGAACATGTTCAGGGACAGGTAACACACCTTCTGCTGCTCAAACTCTCGACACAACTCCTGCAGCCGCTGGGAGGCACGGCACGAACGCTCCAACTCAACCAACACCTCACCGTGACGCTGCAGGAGGGACGTCAACTGCTGCTGGGGCAGAGAGGAGAGGGGTAGGTTAGGTAGAAGATGTAGGGGTTAGAGAGAGAGGAGAGGGGTAGGTTAGGTAGAAGATGTAGGGGTTAGAGAGAGAGGAGAGGGGTAGGTTAGGTAGAAGATGTAGGGGTTAGAGAGAGAGGAGAGGGGTAGGTTAGGTAGAAGATGTAGGTGTTAGAGGGAGGAGAGGGGTTAGGGAGAGAGGAGAGGGGTAGGTTAGGTAGAAGATGTAGGGGTTAGAGAGAGAGGAGAGGGGTAGGTTAGGTAGAAGATGTAGGTGTTAGAGGGAGGAGGGGTAGGTTAGGTAGAAGATGTAGGGGTTAGGGACAGAGGACTGTTAGCTGCTACTGTATAGATGCCAACCCCATGTGATTATCATGATCAACCCCATGTGATACTCCTACATATTCATCAGATGGCTGTAACTCCACCTATAACCCACAGGTCATTACTCTGAGGACATGTTGTAGGGCAGGAACGATATCCACGTCTACTGTACCTTTAACCCCTGAATGTTCTTCAGCATGACGTCACCGACACGCTGGTAGTCTCCTTTAATGTGGGCGTTGGACCGCCCCTCCCTGGTGACAGAGAGAAATCAACATGGTTACCTGCTTCTAAGCCTAACCCTGCAGGAGACAGACAGACAGTGTTTCACCCCCTCTCTCAGTGACACCATAGTGAGGGGCAAGTGGAGAAACAACATCACTAATTCAGTAACCCATCTGTCCATCTCTAATTGAAACCACATTGCAACAGAGTGATTAACAGCTGAGAAGCATCAATCCCCGGGAGAAGATCAAACCCTTCCTGTGAGTGGTTGAGAGAGTTATGACACGTTGACTGCATTCCTGAGATTCTCCAACCCACATGTAGATGTGCCACATGTACCTACTAGAGAACACTGAGCTACTCAGCGTAGTTACACAGCTCCACCAGCAGATGGGGTAGTGGAGCAGTATACACTAGGTCTGTCCTCTCAGATGAGCAGTATTCACTAGGTCTGTCCTCTCAGAGGAGCAATATTCACTAGGTCTGTCCTCTCAGAGGAGCAGTATTCTCTCAGAGGAGCAGTATTCTCTCAGAGGAGCAGTATTCACTAGGTCTGTCCTCTCAGAGGAGCAGTATTCACTAGGTCTGTCCTCTCAGAGGAGCAATATTCACTAGGTCTGTCCTCTCAGAGGAGCAGTATTCACTAGGTCTGTCTCTGATGGGTCGTCCACCGGGGGTCTCTGATGGGTCGTCCACCGGGGGTCTCTGATGGGTCGTCCACCGGGGTCTCTGATGGGTCGTCCACCGGGGTCTCTGATGGGTCGTCCACCGGGGTCTCTGATGGGTCGTCCACCGGGGGTCTCTGATGGGCCGTCCCCCGGGGGTCTCTGATGGGCCGTCCCCCGATGGTCTCTGATGGGCCGTCCACCGGGGTCTCTGATGGGCCCTCCACCGGGGCCTCTGGTGGGCCCTCCACCAGGGGCCTCTGATGGGCCGTCCACCAGGGGTCTCTGATGATGATCAGTCCTGTATGACCGGCTGCTGTAGTGACTCACTGAAGAGTGGTGCTGAAAACCTGGAGGTACACACACACACACACACACACACACACACACACACACACACACACACACACACACACACACACACACACACACACATCTCCCCACCCACCCACCCCACACACACACACACACACACCACACCCACTCCTCACCATTGCTGCAGCCTCTGCTCCACCTCCTTGAGGAAGGCCTGGTGTAACTGATAGACTGGATCATAGTTGGTGTTGATCAGAGTCCTCACTGAGTCTGGCAGGATGTCCTCTTTACCCAGCACAGCCTGGAACCACTGACACACAACACAGCTGTTAGACTAGCCTGGAACCGCTGACACAACACAGCTGTTAGACTACCTCTTTACCCAGCACAGCCTGGAACCACTGACACAACACAGCTGTTAGACTACCTCTTTACCCAGCACAGCCTGGAACCACTGACACAACACAGCTGTTAGACTACCTCTTTACCCAGCACAGCCTGGAAGCACTGAGACAACACAGCTGTTAGACTACCTCTTTACCCAGCACAGCCTGGAAGCACTGAGACAACACAGCTGTTAGACTACCTCTTTACCCAGCACAGCCTGGAACCACTGGGACAACACAGCTGTTAGACTACCTCTTTACCCAGCACAGCCTGGAACCACTGGGACAACACAGCTGTTAGACTACCTCTTTACCCAGCACAGCCTGGAACCACTGAGACAACACAGCTGTTAGACTACCTCTTTACCCAGCACAGCCTGGAACCACTGGGACAACACAGCTGTTAGACTACCTCTTTACCCAGCACAGCCTGGAAGCACTGGGACAACACAGCTGTTAGACTACCTCTTTACCCAGCACAGTCTGGAACCACTGACACAACACAGCTGTTAGACTACCTCTTTACCCAGCACAGCCTGGAACCACTGAGACAACACAGCTGTTAGACTGCCTCTTTACCCAGCACAGCCTGGAACCACTGAGACAACACAGCTGTTAGACTACCTCTTTACCCAGCACAGTCTGGAACCACTGAGACAACACAGCTGTTAGAGAGGAGAGTCCAGCTGGCTGGCTGGTGATAGAAGGCAGCGGTGGGCTGGTTATGCTGGGGAAGGGAGAGACCAAGATATAGCTAGTATTGCTGGGGGGGTAACCAGCTGTAGAGGTAGTGTAGCTGGGGGGGTTAACCAGCTGTATAGGTAGTGTAGCTGGGGGGGGTCTAACCAGCTGTAGAGGTAGTGTAGCTGGGGGGTCTAACCAGCTGTATAGGTAGTGTAGCTGGGGGGTTAACCAGCTGTATAGGTAGTGTAGCTGGGGGTTAACCAGCTGTATAGGTAGTGTAGCTGGGGGGTTAACCAGCTGTATAGGTAGTGTAGCTGGGGGGTTAACCAGCTGTATAGGTAGTGTAGCTGGGGGGGGTTAACCAGCTGTATAGGTAGTGTAGCTGGGGGGTTAACCAGCTGTATAGGTAGTGTAGCTGGGGGTTTAACCAGCTGTATAGGTAGTGTAGCTGGGGGTCTAACCAGCTGTATAGGTAGTGTAGCTGGGGGGTTAACCAGCTGTATAGGTAGTGTAGCTGGGGGGTTAACCAGCTGTATAGGTAGTGTAGCTGGGGGGTTAACCAGCTGTATAGGTAGTGTAGCTGGGGGGTTGACCAGCTGTATAGGTAGTGTAGCTGGGGGGTTAACCAGCTGTATAGGTAGTGTAGCTGGGGGGGGTTAACCAGCTGTATAGGTAGTGTAGCTGGGGGGTTAACCAGCTGTATAGGTAGTGTAGCTGGGGGGTTCAACCAGCTGTATAGGTAGTGTAGCTGGGGGGTCTAACCAGCTGTATAGGTAGTGTAGCTGGGGGGTCTAACCAGCTGTATAGGTAGTGTAGCTGCGGGGGTTTTAACCAGCTGTTTAGCTAGTGTAGCTGGGGGTCTAACCAGCTGTATAGGTAGTGTAGCTGGGGGGTCTAACCAGCTGTATAGGTAGTGTAGCTGGGGGGTTAACCAGCTGTATAGGTAGTGTAGCTGGGGGTCTAACCAGCTGTATAGGTAGTATAGCTGGGGGGTTTAACCAGCTGTATAGGTAGTGTAGCTGGGGGGTTAACCAGCTGTATAGGTAGTTTAGCTGGGGGGTTAACCAGCTGTATAGGTAGTGTAGCTGGGGGTTAACCAGCTGTATAGGTAGTGTAGCTGGGGGGTCTAACCAGCTGTATAGGTAGTGTAGCTGGGGGGTCTAACCAGCTGTATAGGTAGTGTAGCTGCGGGGGGTTTTAACCAGCTGTTTAGCTAGTGTAGCTGCGGGGTTTTTAACCAGCTGTATAGGTAGTGTAGCTGCGGGGGTTTTAACTAGCTGTATAGGTAGTGTAGCTGCGGGGGGTTTAACCAGCTGTATAGGTAGTGTATCTGGGGGTTTAACCAGCTGTATAGGTAGTGTAGCTGCGGGGGTTTTAACCAGCTGTATAGGTAGTGTAGCTGGGGGTTTAACCAGCTGTATAGGTAGTGTATCTGGGGGTTAACCAGCTGTATAGGTAGTGTATCTGGGGGTTAACCAGCTGTATAGGTAGTGTATCTGGGGGTTAACCAGCTGTATAGGTAGTGTATCTGGGGGTTAACCAGCTGTATAGGTAGTGTATCTGGGGGTTAACCAGCTGTATAGGTAGTGTATCTGGGGGTTTAACCAGCTGTATAGGTAGTGTATCTGGGGGTTTAACCAGCTGTATAGGTAGTGTATCTGGGGTTAACCAGCTGTATAGGTAGTGTATCTGGGGGTTAACCAGCTGTATGGGTAGTGTATCTGGGGGTTAACCAGCTGTATAGGTAGTGTATCTGGGGGGTTTAACCAGCTGTATAGGTAGTGTATCTGGGGGTTTAACCAGCTGTATAGGTAGTGTATCTGGGGGTTTAACCAGCTGTAGAGGTAGTGTAGCTGGGGGTTTAACCAGCTGTAGAGGTAGTGTATCTGGGGGTTAACCAGCTGTATAGGTAGTGTATCTGGGGGTTAACCAGCTGTATAGGTAGTGTAGCTGGGGGGTTAACCAGCTGTATAGGTAGTGTAGCTGGGGGGTTAACCAGCTGTATAGGTAGTGTAGCTGGGGGGTTTCTCCCTCTCTTTTATCCTCTCTCTCTTCCTCTTCCTCCCTCTCTTTTATCCTCTCTCTCTCTTCCTCTTCCTCCCTCTCTTTTATCCTCTCTCTCTCTTCCTCTTCCTCCCTCTCTTTTATCCTCTCTCTCTTCCTCTTCCTCCCTCTCTTTTATCCTCTCTCTCTGTGTGTCTCTCTCTCTGTCTGTCTCTCTCTCTGTCTCTGTCTCCCTCTCTTTTATCCTCTCTCTCTTCTCTTCCTCCTCTCCTCTCTCTTTATCCTCTCTCTCTGTGTCTCTGTCTCTCCCTCTGTCTCTGTCTCCCTCTCTTTTATCCTCTCTCTCTCTCTGTGTCTCTCACTGGCTCTCCCTGTGTGTCTCTCTGTCTCTCTCTCTGTGTCTCTGTCTCTCTCTCTTTCTCTTCCTCCCTCTCTTTTATCCTCTCTCTCCCTGTGTCTCTCTCTCTTCCTCTTCCTCCCTCTCTTTTATCCTCTCTCTCTCTCTGTCTCTCTGTCTCTTCATCCCTCTCTTTTATCCTCTCTCTCTCTGTGTCTCTCACTGGCTCTCCCTGTGTCTCTCTGTCTCTCTCTCTGTGTCTCTGTCTCTCTCTCTTTCTCTTCCTCCCTCTCTTTTATCCTCTCTCTCTCTGTGTCTCTCACTGGCTCTCCCTGTGTCTCTGTCTCTCTCTCTGTCTCTTCCTCCCTCTCTTTTATCCCTCTCTCTCTGTGTCTCTCACTGGCTCTCCCTGTGTGTCTCTGTCTCTCTCTCTTTCTCTTCCTCCCTCTTTTATCCTCTCTCTCTCTGTGTCTCTCACTGGCTCTCCCTGTGTCTCTGTCTCTCTCTCTGTCTCTTCCTCCCTCTCTTTTATCCTCTCTCTCTCTGTGTCTCTCACTGGCTCTCTGTCTCTGTCTCTCTCTCTTTCTCTTCCTCCCTCTCTTTTATCCTCTCTCTCTCTGTGTCTCTCACTGGCTCTCCCTGTGTCTCTGTCTCTCTCTCTGTCTCTTCCTCCCTCTCTTTTATCCTCTCTCTCTCTGTGTCTCTCACTGGCTCTCCCTGTGTGTCTCTCTGTCTCTCTCTCTCTTTCTCTTCCTCCCTCTCTTTTATCCTCTCTCTCTCTGTGTCTCTCACTGGCTCTCCCTGTGTCTCTGTCTCTCTCTCTGTCTCTTCCTCCCTCTCTTTTATCCTCTCTCTCTCTGTGTCTCTCACTGGCTCTCCCTGTGTGTCTCTCTGTCTCTCTCTCTTTCTCTTCCTCCCTCTCTTTTATCCTCTCTCTCTCTGTGTCTCTCACTGGCTCTCCCTGTGTCTCTCTGTCTCTCTCTCTGTGTCTCTGTCTCTCTCTCTTTCTCTTCCTCCCTCTCTTTTATCCTCTCTCTCTCTGTGTCTCTCACTGGCTCTCCCTGTGTCTCTGTCTCTTCCCCCCTCTCTTTTATCCTCTCTCTCTCTGTGTCTCTCACTGGCTCTCCCTGTGTCTCTGTCTCTTCCCCCCTCTCTTTTATCCTCTCTCTCTCTGTCTCTCTCTCTTTCTCTTCCTCCCTCTCTTTTATCCTCTCTCTCTCTGTGTCTCTCACTGGCTCTCCCTGTGTGTCTCTCTGTCTCTCTCTCTTTCTCTTCCCCCCTCTCTTTTATCCTCTCTCTCTGTCTCTCTCTCTTTCTCTTCCTCCCTCTCTTTTATCCTCTCTCTCTCTGTCTCTCTCTTCCTCCCTCTCTTTTATCCTCTCTCTCTCTGTCTCTCACTGGCTCTCCCTGTGTGTCTCTGTCTCTCTCTCTGTCTCTTCCTCCCTCTCTTTTATCCTCTCTCTCTCTGTGTCTCTCACTGGCTCTCCCTGTGTGTCTCTCTGTCTCTCTCTCTTTCTCTTCCTCCCTCTCTTTTATCCTCTCTCTCTCTTCCTCTTCCTCCCTCTCTTTTATCCTCTCTCTCTCTGTGTCTCTCACTGGCTCTCCCTGTGTCTCTGTCTCTCTCTCTGTCTCTTCCCCCCTCTTTTATCCTCTCTCTCTCTTTCTCTTCCTCCCTCTCTTTTATCCTCTCTCTCTCTGTGTCTCTCACTGGCTCTCTCTGTGTGTCTCTGTCTCTCTCTCTTTCTCTTCCTCCCTCTCTTTTATCCTCTCTCTCTCTGTGTCTCTCACTGGCTCTCTCTGTGTCTCTCTGTCTCTCTCTCTGTCTCTTCCTCCCTCTCTTTTATCCTCTCTCTCTCTCTGTCTCTCACTGGCTCTCCCTGTGTGTCTCTGTCTCTCTCTCTGTCTCTTCCTCCCTCTCTTTTATCCTCTCTCTCTCTGTGTCTCTCACTGGCTCTCCCTGTGTCTCTCTCTGTCTCTCTCTCTTTCTCTTCCTCCCTCTCTTTTATCCTCTCTCTCTCTGTGTCTCTCACTGGCTCTCCCTGTGTCTCTGTCTCTCTCTCTGTCTCTTCCCCCCTCTCTTTTATCCTCTCTCTCTCTGTGTCTCTCACTGGCTCTCTCTGTGTCTGTCTCTCTCTCTTTCTCTTCCTCCCTCTCTTTTATCCTCTCTCTCTCTTCCTCTTCCTCCCTCTCTTTTATCCTCTCTCTCTCTCTCTCTGTCTCTCTCTCTTTCTCTTCCTCCCTCTCTTTTATCCTCTCTCTCTCTGTGTCTCTCACTGGCTCTCTGTGTCTCTGTCTCTCTCTCTGTCTCTTCCTCCCTCTCTTTTATCCTCTCTCTCTCTGTGTCTCTCACTGGCTCTCCCTGTGTGTCTCTGTCTCTCTCTTTCTCTTCCTCCCTCTCTTTTATCCTCTCTCTCTGTGTCTCTCACTGGCTCTCCCTGTGTGTCTCTGTCTCTCTCTCTGTCTCTTCCTCCCTCTCTTTTATCCTCTCTCTCTGTGTCTCTCACTGGCTCTCTGTGTCTCTGTCTCTCTCTCTGTCTCTTCCTCCCTCTCTTTTATCCTCTCTCTCTCTGTGTCTCTCACTGGCTCTCCCTGTGTGTCTCTGTCTCTCTCTTTCTCTTCCTCCCTCTCTTTTATCCTCTCTCTCTCTGTGTCTCTCACTGGCTCTCCCTGTGTGTCTCTGTCTCTCTCTGTCTCTTCCTCCCTCTCTTTTATCCTCTCTCTCTCTGTGTCTCTCACTGGCTCTCCCTGTGTGTCTCTCTGTCTCTCTCTCTGTCTCTAACCATTATTATTACTAGTCTATCATTGTTATTACTAGTCTAACCATTATTACTAGTCTAACCATTGTTATTACTGGTCTAACCATTGTTATTACTAGTCTATCATTGTTATTACTAGGCTAACCATTATTACTAGTCTAACCATTGTTATTACTAGTCTAACCATTATTACTAGTCTAACCATTATTACTACTCTAACCATTGTTATTACTAGTCTATCATTGTTGGCCTCCAGTATTTATGCTGCAGTAGTTTATATGTCGGGGGGCTAGGGTCAGTTTGTTATATCTGGAGTACCTCTCATTTCCTATTCGGTGTCCTGTGTGAATTTAAGTGTGCTCTCTCTAATTCTCTCTTTCTCTCTTTCTTTCTCTCTCTCGGAGGACCTGAACCCTAGGACCATGCCCCAGGACTACCTGACATGATGACTCCTTGCTGTCCCCAGTCCACCTGACCGTGCTGCTGCTCCAGTTTCAACTGTTCTGCCTTATTATTATACGACCATGCTGGTCATTTATGAACATTTGAACATCTTGGCCATGTTCTGTTATAATCTCCACCCGGCACAGCCAGAAGAGGACTGGCCACCCCACATAGCCTGGTTCCTCTCTAGGTTTCTTCCTAGGTTTTGGCCTTTCTAGGGAGTTTTTCCTAGCCACCGTGCTTCTACACCTGCATTGCTTGCTGTTTGGGGTTTTAGGCTGGGTTTCTGTTCAGCACTTTGAGATATCAGCTGATGTACGAAGGGCTATATAAATACATTTGATTTGATTTGATTTATTACTAGGCTAACCATTATTACTAGTCTAACCATTGTTATCACTAGTCTATCATTGTTATCACTAGTCTATCATTGTTATCACTAGTCTAACCATTGTTATCACTAGTCTATCATTGTTATTACTAGTCTAACCATTGTTATTACTAGTCTTACCACTTATTACTACTAGTATTACCACTTATTACTACTAGTATTACCACTTATTACTACTAGTCTTACCACTTATTACTACTAGTCTTACCACTTATTACTACTAGTCTTACCACTTATTACTACTAGTCTTACCATGGTTACACCTAGTCTTATCGGTTACTACTAGTCTTACCATGGTTACACCTAGTCTTATCGGTTACTACTAGTCTTACCACGGTTACTACTAGTCTTACCACGGTTACTACTAGTCTTACCACGGTTACTAATAGTCTTACCACAGTTACTACTAGTCTTACCACGTATTGCTAGTCTTATCATGGATATAACTAGTCTTATAGTCTTACACAGTTATTACTAGTCTTACCGGGGTTATAGCTAGTCTTACCGGGGTTAAAACTAGTCGTGCCACGGTTATAACTAGCCGTGCCACGGTTATAACTAGCCGTGCCACGGTTACAACTAGCCGTGCCACGGTTACAACTAGCCGTATCACGGTTACAACTAGCCGTGCCACGGTTACAACTAGCCGTATCACGGTTACAACTAGCCGTGCCACGGTTACAACTAGCCGTGCCACGGTTACAACTAGCCGTGCCACGGTTACAACTAGCCGTGCCACGGTTACAACTAGCCGTGCCACGGTTACAACTAGCCGTGCCACGGTTACAACTAGCCGTGCCACGGTTACAACTAGCCGTGCCACGGTTACAACTAGCCGTGCCACGGTTACAACTAGCCGTGCCACAGTTACAACTAGCCGTGCCACGGTTATAACTAGCCGTGCCACGTTTATAACTACTCTTACCACGGTTATAACTAGTCTTACCATGGTTATAACTAGTTCTCCCAGAGTTATAATTCATCTTACCATGGTTATAACTAGTCTTACCACGGTTATAACTAGTCTTAACCTTGGTTATAACTAGTTCTCCCAGAGTTATAATTCATCTTACCACGGTTATAACTAGTCTTGCCATGGTTATAACTAGTTCTCCCAGAGTTATAATTCATCTTAATATGGTTATAACTAGTCTTACCATGGTTATAACTAGTTCTCCCAGAGTTATAAAACATCTTACCACGGTTATAACTAGTCTTACCATGGTTATAACTAGTTCTCCCAGAGTTATAATTCATCTTACTACGGTTATAACTAGTCTTACCATGGTTATAACTAGTTCTCCCAGAGTTATAATGAATCTTACCACGGTTATAACTAGTTCTCCCAGAGTTATAATTCATCTTACCATGGTTATAACTAGTCTTACCATGGTTATAACTAGTCTTACCATGGTTATAACTAGTTCTCCCAGTTATAATTCATCTTAATATGGTTATAACTAGTTCTCCCAGAGTTATAATTCATCTTACCATGGTTATAACTAGTCTTACCATGGTTATAACTAGTTCTCCCAGAGCTATAATTCATCTTACCATGGTTATAACTAGTCTTACCATGGTTATAACTAGTTCTCCCAGAGTTATAATTCATCTTAATATGGTTATAACTAGTTCTCCCAGAGTTATAATTCATCTTACCATGGTTATAACTAGTCTTACCATGGTTATAACTAGTTCTCCCAGAGTTATAATTCATCTTACCACGGTTATAACTGCCAGGTCCTTCTGAAAGGTTCTCTCTGTGGTGAGAAGCTCCTTGGCGATGAAGTAGGCCTTGTCAGTTGGACACTTCTGGAAGAAAGGGAGAAAATGTCCAACACAACTTTAATACCCTCAAACACCAAGTTAGGCGGATTAGAGCAAATGGCGTTAAACTATTAGGTCTTTCTTGTGTTTTGTTTCAGTCAAAGCATATATCCTGCTTCAGCTAACCATCCTCAAATCTCAATAGAAATGAGGAGGTTTTGGTGTAATGACGACGTTACAGGCCTACTATAATATGCTATTATGTTTGGCTCAGTTATGTAACATCCTAACTCATCATAAGTCTTTGTCTGGCGAAATGTGATCTGGACAGACATCGAGTCAGCTTTGATCTAACTTTACGACATGAGCACCATTGTGAGAAGTGGTAATCTTCCATTTGTAATAATAATAATAAGTGATGAGTAGAACTATTAGATGTAGGCAACAGATCTTGATGAGATCTAGCCTGGTAAATTGGGATAACACAGTTCCTTACAGACTCTCACTAGCCTGGTAAAGTGGGATAACACAGTTCCTTACAGACACTCACTAGCCTGGTAAAGTGGGATAGCACAGTTCCTTACAGACTCTCACTAGCCTGGTAAAGTGGGATACAACAGTTCTAACAAAGTAGAACAGTACTGTCCTCTGGGCTGGATCGCTCTCTCAAGAGTATGGGGACATGTCCTCCCCCCTCCTCCAATCTCTCCCACCCTCCCTCCCTGAAAGACAAACCTTCCTCCGAACCTCGTCCTCGTCATCCGTGCGGACGTAGCCAGCGTCAGTGAACAAGGGGGATGAGAGGGGGGAGGAATGGGCGTTGATGGGCGAGGGCTGGTGCCCGTTGGAGCTCTGACTCGGGCCGAAGGGAAAGGCTTTCTGCCCGTTCACCATCACTGGAGGGCTGCCTGAGATCACACCTGGAAGAGAGGAGGGGACAGGAACGAGTCAGAGCTGCATTCAACCTATCAAAACATGAAAACCTAACTAAAGTCACGTAAAGTGTCCTGTTGAATGTAAAGTCATGGAAAGTGTCCAGTTGAATGTAAAGGCTCCAGGTGAATGTAAAGTGTCCAGTTGAATGTAAAGTGTCCAGTTGAATGTAAAGTGTCCAGTTGAATGTAAAGTGTCCAGTTGAATGTAGAGGGTCCAGTTGAATGTAAAGTGTCCAGTTGAATGTAAAGTGTCCAGTTGAATGTAAAGTGTCCAGTTGAATGTAAAGTGTCCAGTTGAATGTAAAGTGTCCAGTTGGATGTAAAGTGTCCAGTTTAATCTAAAGTGTCCAGCTGAATGTAAAGTGTCCAGTTTAATGTAAAGTGTCCAGCTGAATGTAAAGTGTCCAGTTTAATCTAAAGTGTCCAGTTGAATGTAAAGTGTCCAGTTGAATGTAAAGTGTCCAGCTGAATGTAAAGTGTCCAGTTGGATGTAAAGTGTCCAGTTGGATGTAAAGTGTCCAGTTGGATGTAAAGTGTCCAGCTGAATGTAAAGTGTCCAGTTTAATCTAAAGTGTCCAGTTGAATGTAAAAGGTCCAGATAAATGTAAAATACCCAGTTGAATGTAAAGTAATGTAAAGTGTCCAGTTGAATGTAGTGTCCAGTTGAATGTAAAGTGTCCAGTTGAATGTAAAGTGTCCAGTTGAATGTAAAGTGTCCAACTGAATGTAAAGTGTCCAGCTGGATGTAAAGTGTCCAGTTGGATGTAAAGTGTCCAGTTGAATGTAAAGTGTCCAGTTGAATGTAAAGTGTCCAGTTGAATGTAAAGTGTCCAGTTGAATGTAAAGTGTCCAGTTGAATGTAAAGTGTCCAGCTGAATGTAAAGTGTCCAGTTGGATGTAAAGTGTCCAGTTGGATGTAAAGTGTCCAGCTGAATGTAAAGTGTCCAGTTTAATCTAAAGTGTCCAGTTGAATGTAAAAGGTCCAGATAAATGTAAAATACCCAGTTGAATGTAAAGTAATGTAAAGTGTCCAGTTGAATGTAAAGTGTCCAGTTGAATGTAAAGTGTCCAGTTGAATGTAAAGTGTCCAACTGGATGTAAAGTGTCCAGTTGGATTTAAAGTGTCCAGTTGGATGTAAAGTGTCCAGCTGAATGTAAAGTGTCCAGTTTAATCTAAAGTGTCCAGTTGAATGTAAAAGGTCCAGATAAATGTAAAATACCCAGTTGAATGTAAAGTAATGTAAAGTGTCCAGTTGAATGTAAAGGGTCCAGTTGAATGTAAAGTGTCCAGTTGAATGTAAAGTGTCCAGTTGAATGTAAAGTAATGTAAAGGGTCCAGTTGAATGTAATGTAAAGTGTCCAATTTAATATAAAGGGTCCAGTTGAATATAAAGTGTCCAGTTGAATGTAAAGTGTCCAGTTGAATGTAAAGTAATGTAAAGGCTCCAGTTGAATGTAAAGGGTCCAGTTGAATGTAAAGTAATGTAAAGTGTCCAGTTGAATGTCAAGTGTCCAGTTGAATGTAAAGTAATGTAAAGTGTCCAGTTGAATGTCAAGTCATGTAAAGGCTCCAGTTGAATGTAAAGTGACTAGTTGAATGTAAAGTGTCCAGTTGAATGTAAAGGGTCCAGTTGAATGTAAAGTAATGTAAAGGGTCCAGTTGAATGTAAAGTAATGTAAAGTGTCCTGTTCAATGTTAAGTAAACAAAACTAAGGAGATGATTGTGGACTTCAGGAAACAGCAGAGGGAACACCCCCCTATCCACATCGATGGGACAGTAGTGGAGAGGGTAGCAAGTTTTAAGTTCCTCGGCATACACATCACAGACAAACTGAATTGGTCCACTCACACAGACAGCATCGTGAAGAAGGCGCAGCAGTGCCTCTTCAACCTCAGGAGGCTGAAGAAATTCGGCTTGTCACCAAAAGCACTCACAAACTTCTACAGATGCACAATCGAGAGCATCCTGGCGGGCTGTATCACCGCCTGGTACGGCAACTGCTCCGCCCTCAACCGTAAGGCTCTCCAGAGGGTAGTGAGGTCTGCACAACGCATCACCGGGGCAAACTACCTGCCCTCCAGGACACCTACACCACCCGATGCTACAGGAAGGCCATAAAGATCATCAAGGACATCAACCACCCGAGCCACTGCCTGTTCACCCCGCTATCATCCAGAAGGCGAGGTCAGTACAGGTGCATCAAAGCTGGGACCGAGAGACTGAAAAACAGCTTCTATCTCAAGGCCATCAGACTGTTAAACAGCCACCACTAACATTGAGTGGCTGCTGCCAACACACTGACACTGGCACTGACTCAACTCCAGCCACTTTAATAATGGGAATTGATGGGAAATGATGTAAATATATCACTAGCCACTTTAAACAATGCTACCTTATATAATGTTACTTATCCTACATTATTCATCTCATATGCATACGTATATACTGTACTCTATATCATCGACTGCATCCTTATGTAATACATGTATCACTAGCCACTTTAACTATGCCACTTTGTTTACATACTCATCTCAGATGTATATACTGTACTCGATACCATCTGTTACGTTCCCCAGATTATGTGTTGTAGTTTGTGTATTTACATGTGTTTATTTCAGGAAATGGCTTCCTGAAATCCCTCAAGCAGCTGATTGGTCGACTCCAGGGCTAATTGGAGAGCTGACCCCGCCCCCTCGTCAAGACGCAGCTGTCTCCAATTACCCATTCCTTCTGACACTATATAAAAGCCAGTGTTCTGTTCAGGAGGGAGATCTCTTCTTTTTGGAGGTAGAGATTTTGCTGGAGGTAGGGATTGCTGAGATTGAGTGTGATAGAGGTTGATTTTGTTGGAAAGTGGTATGTTCTGTGAGTTTGCTTATTTGACATCCTTTTGTTTCTTAGTTTGTTTGAAATTGTTTCATTTGTTCCCAGGGGGGAAGGGGAAGGCACCTAGGGAGTGCTTAGGCAAGAGGCCCGCGGGCATACATATACCCGTAGCATATTCGCTGTCTAGACACACTAGGTAAGACCTGGGCGGACCACCCCTTGTATTTTGGTTAGGGCACCAGGTGGTGCTAAATTAGGTAAGTAGTGGGTAGGCAGGTAAGATAGGAGAGGGGGGGGCTTTGAGATTTACTTTCTTTGCTTTGGTTCCGTCCAGCCCCTTTTCCCCATATTACCGTGTAAAGGAATAAAGTCCTTGTAAACGGTACCACATTCTGCTTGTTGTCATTTTTACTCGCACCTACAGTCCATACCTTTTTCGCTTCACAGAGAGTTTAGTTGTAGCAGGGTGTTGCGTTCCCTCTTCATAGAGGCGTGCGTAACACCATCTACTGTATCTTGCCTATGCTGCTCTGTACCATCACTCATTCATATATCCTTATGTACATATTCTTTATCCCCTTACACTGTGTATAAGACAGTAGTTTTGGAATTGTTAGTTAGATTACTTGTTGGTTATTACTGCATTGTCGGAACCAGAAGCACTTCGCTACACTCGCATTAACATCTGCTAACCATGTGTATGTGACAAATAAAATGTGACTGAATGTAAAGTAATGTGTCCTGTTGAATGTTAAGGGTCCTATTGAATGTAAAGTAATGTGTAAAGTGTCCAGTTGTTGAATGTAAAGTGTCCAGTTGAATGTAAAGTAATGTGTAAAGTGTCCAGCCAGGAGAGAAGCACAACAGTGGAACACAGTAGAGAGACAGGAAACAGCCTGGAGAGAAGCACAACAGTGGAACACAGTAGAACACAGTAGAGAGAGAGACAGAGGAAACAGCAGAGAGACTGGAGAGAAGCACAACAGTGGAACACAGTAGAGAGAGAGACAGAGGAAACAGCCTGGAGAGAAGCACAACAGTGGAACACAGTAGAGAGAGAGACAGAGGAAACAGCCTGGAGAGAAGCACAACAGTGGAACACAGTAGAGAGAGAGAGGAAACAGCCTGGAGAGAAGCACAACAGTGGAACACAGTAGAGAGAGAGAGGAAACAGCCTGGAGAGAAGCACAACAGTGGAACACAGTAGAGAGAGAGACAGAGGAAACAGCCTGGAGAGAAGCACAACAGTGGAACACAGTAGAGAGAGAGACAGAGGAAACAGCCTGGAGAGAAGCACAACAGTGGAACACAGTAGAGAGACTGGAGAGAAGCACAACAGTGGAACACAGTAGAGAGACAGAGGAAACAGCCAGGAGAGAAGCACAACAGTGGAACACAGTAGAGAGAGAGGAAACAGCCTGGAGAGAAGCACAACAGTGGAACACAGTAGAGAGACAGAGGAAACAGCCAGGAGAGAAGCACAACAGTGGAACACAGTAGAGAGACAGAGGAAACAGCCTGGAGAGAAGCACAACAGTGGAACACAGTAGAGAGAAGCACAACAGTGGAACACAGTAGAGAGACAGAGGAAACAGCCTGGAGAGAAGCACAACAGTGGAACACAGTAGAGAGAGAGAGGAAACAGCCAGGAGAGAAGCACAACAGTGGAACACAGTAGAGAGACAGAGGAAACAGCCTGGAGAGAAGCACAACAGTGGAACACAGTAGAGAGAGAGAGGAAACAGCCAGGAGAGAAGCACAACAGTGGAACACAGTAGAGAGAAGCACAACAGTGGAACACAGTAGAGAGACAGAGGAAACAGCCTGGAGAGAAGCACAACAGTGGAACACAGTAGAGAGAAGCACAACAGTGGAACACAGTAGAGAGACAGAGGAAACAGCCAGGAGAGAAGCACAACAGTGGAACACAGTAGAGAGAGAGAGGAAACAGCCAGGAGAGAAGCACAACAGTGGAACACAGTAGAGAGAGAGACAGAGGAAACAGCCAGGAGAGAAGCACAACAGTGGAACACAGTAGAACACAGTAGAGAGACAGACAGAGGAAACAGCCTGGAGAGAAGCACAACAGTGGAACACAGTAGAGAGAGAGACAGAGGAAACAGCCTGGAGAGAAGCACAACAGTGGAACACAGTAGAGAGACAGAGGAAACAGCCTGGAGAGAAGCACAACAGTGGAACACAGTAGAGAGAGAGACAGAGGAAACAGCCTGGAGAGAAGCACAACAGTGGAACACAGTAGAGAGAGAGACAGAGGAAACAGCCTGGAGAGAAGCACAACAGTGGAACACAGTAGAGAGAGAGACAGAGGAAACAGCCTGGAGAGAAGCACAACAGTGGAACACAGTAGAGAGACTGGAGAGAAGCACAACAGTGGAACACAGTAGAGAGGCAGAGGAAACAGCCTGGAGAGAAGCACAACAGTGGAACACAGTAGAGAGACAGAGGAAACAGCCTGGAGAGAAGCACAACAGTGGAACACAGTAGAGAGACAGAGGAAACAGCCTGGAGAGAAGCACAACAGTGGAACACAGTAGAGAGACAGAGGAAACAGCCTGGAGAGAAGCACAACAGTGGAACACTGTCTCTCTACTGTGTTCCACTGTTGTGCTTCTCTCCAGGCTGTTTCCTCTGTCTCTCTACTGAGGAAACAGCCTGGAGAGAAGCACAACAGTGGAACACAGTAGAGAGACAGAGGAAACAGCCTGGAGAGAAGCACAACAGTGGAACAGGGTAGAGAGGCAGAGGAAACAGCCTGGAGAGAAGCACAACAGTGGAACACAGTAGAGAGAGAGACAGAGGAAACAGCCTGGAGAGAAGCACAACAGTGGAACACAGAGAGAGAGCAGAGGAAACAGCCTGGAGAGAAGCACAACAGTGGAACACAGTAGAGAGACTGGAGAGAAGCACAACAGTGGAACACAGTAGAGAGCAGAGGAAACAGCCTGGAGAGAAGCACAACAGTGGAACACAGTAGAGAGAGAGAGGAAACAGCCTGGAGAGAAGCACAACAGTGGAACACAGTAGAGAGACAGAGGAAACAGCCTGGAGAGAAGCACAACAGTGGAACACAGTAGAGAGACAGAGGAAACAGCCTGGAGAGAAGCACAACAGTGGAACACAGTAGAGAGAGAGGAAACAGCCTGGAGAGAAGCACAACAGTGGAACACAGTAGAGAGACAGAGGAAACAGCCTGGAGAGAAGCACAACAGTGGAACACAGTAGAGAGAGAGACAGAGGAAACAGCCTGGAGAGAAGCACAACAGTGGAACACAGTAGAGAGAGAGACAGAGGAACAGCCTGGAGAGAAGCACAACAGTGGAACACAGTAGAGAGAGACAGAGGAAACAGCCTGGAGAGAAGCACAACAGTGGAACACAGTAGAGAGAGACAGAGGAAACAGAGGAACAACAGAACCAGAGAGAAGCACAACAGGAACACTGGAAGACAGAACCTGAGAGAGACAGTGGAACACAGAGGAAACAGCCTGGAGAGAAGCACAACAGTGGAACACAGTGGAACACAGAGAGAGACAGAGGAAACAGCCTGGAGAGAAGCACAACAGTGGAACACAGTAGAGAGAGACAGAGGAAACAGCCTGGAGAGAAGCACAACAGTGGAACACAGTAGAGAGAGAGACAGAGGAAACAGCCTGGAGAGAAGCACAACAGTGGAACACAGTAGAGAGAGACAGAGAAACAGCCTGGAGAGAAGCACAACAGTGGAACACAGTAGAGAGAGAGACAGAGGAAACAGCCTGGAGAGAAGCACAACAGTGGAACACAGTAGAGAAGCACAGAGGAAACAGCCTGGAGAGAAGCACAACAGTGGAACACAGTAGAGAGACAGAGGAAACAGCCTGGAGAGAAGCACAACAGTGGAACACAGTAGAGAGAGAGACAGAGGAAACAGAGAGAAGCACAACAGTGGAACACAGTAGAGAGACAGAGGAAACAGCCAGGAGAGAAGCACAACAGTGGAACACAGTAGAGAGACAGAGGAAACAGCCTGGAGAGAAGCACAACAGTGGAACACAGTAGAGAGAAGCACAACAGTGGAAAACAGAGGAAACAGCCTGGAGAGAAGCACAACAGTGGAACACAGTAGAGAGACAGAGGAAACAGCCTGGAGAGAAGCACAACAGTGGAACACAGTAGAGAGACAGAGAAACAGCCTGAGAGAAGCACAACAGTGGAACACAGTAGAGAGACAGAGGAAACAGCCTGGAGAGAAGCACAACAGTGGAACACAGTAGAGAGACAGAGGAAACAGCCTGGAGAGAAGCACAACAGTGGAACACAGTAGAGAGACAGAGGAAACAGCCTGGAGAGAAGCACAACAGTGGAACACAGTAGAGACAGAGGAAACAGCCTGGAGAGAAGCACAACAGTGGAACACAGTAGAGAGACAGAGGAAACAGCCTGGAGAGAAGCACAACAGTGGAACACAGTAGAGAGAGACAGAGGAAACAGCCTGGAGAGAAGCACAACAGTGGAACACAGTAGAGAGAGACAGAGGAAACAGCCTGGAGAGAAGCACAACAGTGGAACACAGTAGAGAGACAGAGGAAACAGCCTGGAGAGAAGCACAACAGTGGAACACAGTAGAGAGACAGAGGAAACAGCCTGGAGAGAAGCACAACAGTGGAACACACAGTAGAGAGACAGAGGAAACAGCCTGGAGAGAAGCACAACAGTGGAACACAGTGGAACACAGTAGAGAGACAGAGGAAACAGCCTGGAGAGAAGCACAACAGTGGAACACAGTAGAGAGACAGAGGAAACAGCCTGGAGAGAAGCACAACAGTGGAACACAGTAGAGAGACAGAGGAAACAGCCTGGAGAGAAGCACAACAGTGGAACACAGTAGAGAGACAGAGGAAACAGCCTGGAGAGAAGCACAACAGTGGAACACAGTAGAGAGACAGAGGAAACAGCCTGGAGAGAAGCACAACAGTGGAACACAGTAGAGAGACAGAGGAAACAGCCTGGAGAGAAGCACAACAGTGGAACACAGTAGAGAGGCAGAGGAAACAGCCTGGAGAGAAGCACAACAGTGGAACACAGTAGAGAGAGAGAGGAAACAGCCTGGAGAGAAGCACAACAGTGGAACACAGTAGAGAGACAGAGGAAACAGCCTGGAGAGAAGCACAACAGTGGAACACAGTAGAGAGAGAGACAGAGGAAACAGCCTGGAGAGAAGCACAACAGTGGAACACAGTAGAGAGACAGAGGAAACAGCCTGGAGAGAAGCACAACAGTGGAACACAGTAGAGAGAGAGACAGAGGAAACAGCCTGGAGAGAAGCACAACAGTGGAACACAGTAGAGAGAGCCTGGAGAGAAGCACAACAGTGGAACACAGTAGAGAGACAGAGAAACAGCCTGGAGAGAAGCACAACAGAACACAGTAGAGAGACAGAGAGAAGCACAACAGTGGAACACAGTAGAGAGAGAGGAAACAGCCTGGAGAGAAGCACAACAGTGGAACACAGTAGTAGAGAGACAGAGGAAACAGCCTGGAGAGAAGCACAACAGTGGAACACAGTAGAGAGACAGAGGAAACAGCCTGGAGAGAAGCACAACAGTGGAACACAGTAGAGACAGAGGAAACAGCCTGGAGAGAAGCACAACAGTGGAACACAGTAGAGAGACAGAGGAAACAGCCAGGAGAGAAGCACAACAGTGGAACACAGTAGTGGAGAGAGAGACAGAGGAAACAGCCTGGAGAGAAGCACAACAGTGGAACACAGTAGAGAGACAGAGGAAACAGCCTGGAGAGAAGCACAACAGTGGAACACAGTAGAGAGACAGAGGAAACAGCCTGAGAGAAGCACAACAGTGGAACACAGTAGAGACAGAGGAAACAGCCTGGAGAGAAGCACAACAGTGGAACACAGAGAGACAGAGGAAACAGCCTGGAGAGAAGCACAACAGTGGAACACAGTAGAGAGACAGAGGAAACAGCCTGGAGAGAAGCACAACAGTGGAACACAGTAGAGAGACAGAGGAAACAGCCTGGAGAGAAGCACAACAGTGGAACACAGTAGAGAGACAGAGGAAACAGCCTGGAGAGAAGCACAACAGTGGAACACAGTAGAGAGACAGAGGAAACAGCCTGGAGAGAAGCACAACAGTGGAACACAGTAGAGAGACAGAGGAAACAGCCTGGAGAGAAGCACAACAGTGGAACACAGTAGAGAGACAGAGGAAACAGCCTGGAGAGAAGCACAACAGTGGAACACAGTAGAGAGACAGAGGAAACAGCCTGGAGAGAAGCACAACAGTGGAACACAGTAGAGAGACAGAGAGACAGAGGAAACAGCCTGGAGAGAAGCACAACAGTGGAACACAGTAGAGAGACAGAGGAAACAGCCTGGAGAGAAGCACAACAGTGGAACACAGTAGAGAGACAGAGGAAACAGCCTGGAGAGAAGCACAACAGTGGAACACAGTAGAGAGACAGAGGAAACAGCCTGGAGAGAAGCACAACAGTGGAACACAGTAGAGAGACAGAGGAAACAGCCTGGAGAGAAGCACAACAGTGGAACACAGTAGAGAGAGCAGAGGAAACAGCCTGGAGAGAAGCACAACAGTGGAACACAGTAGAGAGAGAGAAACAGAGGAAACAGCCTGGAGAGAAGCACAACAGTGGAACACAGTAGAGAGAGGCAGAGGAAACAGCCTGGAGAGAAGCACAACAGTGGAACACAGTGGAGAGAAGCACAACAGTGGAACACAGAGAGAGAGGAAACAGCCTGGAACACAGAGAAGCACAACAGTGGAACACAGTGGAGACAGAGAGACAGAGGAAACAGCCAGGAGAGAAGCACAACAGTGGAACACAGTAGAGAGAGAGACAGAGGAAACAGCCAGGAGAGAAGCACAACAGTGGAACACAGTAGATAGAGAGGAAACAGCCAGGAGAGAAGCACAACAGTGGAACACAGTAGAGAGACAGAGGAAACAGCCTGGAGAGAAGCACAACAGTGGAACACAGTAGAGAGACAGAGGAAACAGCCTGGAGAGAAGCACAACAGTGGAACACAGTAGAGAGACAGAGGAAACAGCCAGGAGAGAAGCACAACAGTGGAACACAGTAGAGAGACAGAGGAAACAGCCTGGAGAGAAGCACAACAGTGGAACACAGTAGAGAGACAGAGGAAACAGCCTGGAGAGAAGCACAACAGTGATGGCAGAAAAATCAGCATTCAAAGGCATAGAAGCTTTGAACATAGTCTGATTTATTTGTCATGTTTTTAATGCTAAATATAATGTGTTGTCAGAGAATGTAATCAAACCAATGACCCTGATGAGGATGACGCAGCGGCCATGTTGGATTTGCAAAAGAACAGAAATCAGGATCAGGGCCGAAAGGAACAACAATGAGAGGGCTATCTTGTTTACATGCCAGGAGTCAAGCCAAGCAGACAGCAAAGAGGAAGAGGAAGGGGTCAGGCAGACTGCTGATTTGGATGACTGCTGATACAAGGGGGGATTGGGCTGGGTCGGTGTTCGGGGAGGGCAGGAGTAACATCAAACATGGCTGATAAAAAAACCTTACAGCTCAATGAACTGCTCCTAACATTCTCAACGTGATCCTGACTACTGCTTACTATTTCACCAACTAAGTGTACTGAGCTACATTTAGATATTTATTTAACTAGGCAGGTCAGTTTAAGAACAAATTCTTATTTACAATGACGGCCTAGGAACGGTGGGTTAACTGCCTTGTTCTGGGGCAGAACGACAGATTTTTACCTTGTCAGCTCAAAGATTCGATCTTGCAACCTTTCGGTTCTATCTACTAGGCTACCTGCCGCCCTTCATGGGCCTAACCCTAACCCTCATGGGCCTAACCCAACCCAAAGTATAATGTCACAAACTACAAGTCCAAAGTGTGTATAAAAAATAAGCCCCCCCTCACGATAGTAAAAGTGATGTACAGAATTAAAATAAATTGTACTCTAGATTTAGAAGGCTGATTGGCCTCCAGTTAAAGTAACGATTTATACGCCTCTAACCCTGAGGGAGGCGCTAACTGTGGCAGGGAGCTAACCCTGAGGGAGGCGCTAACCGTGGCAGGGAGCTAACCCTGAGGGAGGGGCTAACCGTGGCAGGGAGCTAACCCTGAGGGAGGGGCTAACTGTGGCAGGGAGCTAACCCTGAGGGAGGCGCTAACTGTGGCAGGGAGCTAACCCTGAGGGAGGCGCTAACTGTGGCAGGGAGCTAACCCTGAGGGAGGCGCTAACTGTGGCAGGGAGCTAACCCTGAGGGAGGGGCTAACTGTGGCAGGGAGCTAACCCTGAGGGAGGCGCTAACTGTGGCAGGGAGCTAACCCTGAGGGAGGGGCTAACCGTGGCAGGGAGCTAACCCTGAGGGAGGGGCTAACTGTGGCAGGGAGCTAACCCTGAGGGAGGCGCTAACCGTGGCAGGGAGCTAACCCTGAGGGAGGGGCTAACTGTGGCAGGGAGCTAACCCTGAGGGAGGGGCTAACCGTGGCAGGGAGCTAACCCTGAGGGAGGGGCTAACCGTGGCAGGGAGCTAACCCTGAGGGAGGCGCTAACTGTGGCAGGGAGCTAACCCTGAGGGAGGGGCTAACAGTGCAGGGCGCTAACCCTGAGGGAGGCGCTAACTGTGGCAGGGAGCTAACCCTGAGGGAGGGGCTAACAGTGCAGGGCGCTAACCCTGAGGGAGGCGCTAACCGTCGCAGGGCGCTAACCCTGGGGGAGGGGCTAACAGTGGCAGGGAGCTAACCCTGGGGGAGGGGCTAACAGTGCAGGGCGCTAACCCTGGGGGAGGGGCTAACAGTGGCAGGGAGCTAACCCTGGGGGAGGGGCTAACAGTAACCCCCAGGGGTTCATCCTCATCATTGACGTGTGTGTGCGCGTGTGCCTCTGGCCTCGTTCTCTATCTATACCAGGACAGTGGATGTAGGAGATAGAAGAGCTGCTGCCTTCAACTGCCTGCCGGACTGGACCTGAGATCTGCTGCTCTGGGTGTCCCGTGGTGGAGGGTAGGGCCTGGGCCTCTGGTCCCCCTGGTCCAGCCTGGTGGCCGTTGGTCACTGTAGGGTCGTCCACCGGGGCCTGGAGGGTCAACCTGAGAGGAGAGTCTGTCTGGTCCACTGAGACACTCTGGAGAGGAGTGAGAGAGAGAAGTTAAAGGGATACCCTGTGAAATAAAGACCAGAACACACACTAACTCTATTCCTTCTCCTATGAATCACAGAGAGAAAGGTCACCAGGATATACTGACCTCTTGTGGCACTGTGGATGTCTTTCTATCCTGGGGTGTCAGGCTGCTGCCGGACACCTTCTTACTGTGTTTCCTGGTGGGGAGAGGAGACAGGCGAGGCTTAGTCTATCAACTGTTGAGGTAAAGGGACATTGACATGGGAACCTGGAGCCACAAACACGCCTCAGGGGAAGAGAGGCTGACATCCAGACCAGGTGAAGTCTCACCTTTCAAAAGGGACCTTTTGGAACTCTGAGTCCTTGACGTAATCGAAAACCTGCTTCTGTGTCCGACCGCTGCAGATATAAAGAGACAGAACATGTTGAAACACAGAGGTCTGATGAAGCAGCACAGTCCCTGTAAAAGGACTGTCAGTGAAAGACCCTGACACAATAGGAAAAGTTACATTGTTGAGTCCAGTATCAATCTGTGTTGTTGTTGCTGGTTAATATACATTTATCATGCAGTGTCCACTCAGGCCCCTCCTCTACAAGCTAAACCCAGCCACTCAGCCAGCCTACCTAAAACTCTACAAGCTCCACCCACCCACCCAGCCAGCCTACATAAACCTCTACAAGCTCCACCCACCCAGCCAGCCAGCCTACCTAAACCTCTACAAGCTCCACCCACCCAGCCAGCCTACCCAAACCTCTACAAGCTCCACCCACCCACCCAGCCAGCCTACCCAAACCTCTACAAGCTCCACCTACCCACCCAGCCTACCCAGCCAGCCTACCCAAACCTCTACAAGCTCCACCCACCCACCCAGCCAGCCTACCCAAACCTCTACAAGCTCCACCCACCCACCCACCCAGCCAGCCTACCCAAACCTCTACAAGCTCCACCCACCCACCCAGCCAGCCTACCTAAACCTCTACAAGCTCCACCCACCCACCCAGCCAGCCTACCCAAACCTCTACAAGCTCCACCCACCCACCCAGCCAGCCTACCCAAACCTCTACAAGCTCCACCCACCCACCCAACCAGCCTACCCAAACCTCTACAAGCTCCACCCACCCACCCAGCCAACCCAAACCTCTACAAGCTCCACCCACCCACCCAGCCAGCCTACCTAAACCTCTACAAGCTCCAGCCAGCCTACCTAAACCTCTACAAGCTCCACCCACCCACCCAGCCAGCCTACCTAAACCTCTACAAGCTCCACCCATCCACCCAGCCAGCCTACCTAAACCTCTACAAGCTCCACCCACCCACCCAGCCAGCCTACCTAAACCTCTACAAGCTCCACCCACCCACCCAGCCAGCCTACCTAAACCTCTACAAGCTCCACCCAACCACCCAGCCAGCCTACCTAAACCTCTACAAGCTCCACCCACCCACCCAGCCAGCCTACCCAGCCAGCCTACCCAAACCTCTACAAGCTCCACCCACCCAACCAGCCAGCCTACCTAAACCTCTACAAGCTCCACCCACCCAGCCAGCCAGCCTACCTAAACCTCTACAAGCTCCACCCACCCAGCCAGCCAGCCTACCTAAACCTCTACAAGCTCCACCCACCCACCCAACCAGCCAGCCTACCTAAACCTCTACAAGCTCCACCCACCCAGCCAGCCAGCCTACCTAAACCTCTACAAGCTCCACCCACGCAACCAGCCAGCCTACCTAAACCTGAAGGAGGACCCTCTGGTGAAGAGAACAGCTTTGGCTTTGGGTTTGGGTTCCTCAAACAGTCTGAAGAAGGCGTGGTACTCCACACATATTTTCCAGAAGATCTTACAGCAGTCTCTACTGGCCATCACAAACTCCAGAGTGTCCTGGTATGCACTCTGCTGCAGGCGGGCACAGCACAGACATCGTCAACACATAGCTTAGCATTGGTTAGAACAGGAGAAACAAGGGCTGTGTTCATCTACGCCACTGATAAACACTGTGTTGGAACTAACTGTCGAATATTGCTGTGAATTTACTGAGAAATAAATCAACACCCTTTCAACCAATCAGAATGTAGTATTCTGCCAAGCCGTGGTATAAGGACTTACATTGAGGTCTGGTCTGAGTTTGATGAGAAAACGTTTCCTCTTGAAGCTGAGCTTGCGGACTTTAGACCAGTTGAACGCATTGATCTTAGTGTGTCCCTATAGGAGAGAGTTTAGACCAGTTAAAAGCATTGATCTTAGTGTGTCCCTATAGGAGAGAGTTTAGACCAGTTAAAAGCATTGATCTTAGTGTGTCCCTATAGGAGAGAGTTTAGAACAATTAAAAGCATTGATCTTAGTGTGTCCCTATAGGAGAGAGTTTAGACCAGTTAAAAGCATTGATCTTAGTGTATCCCTATAGGAGAGAGTTTAGAACAATTAAAAGCATTGATCTTAGTGTGTCCCTATAGGAGAGAGTTTAGACCAGTTAAAAGCATTGATCTTAGTGTGTCCCTATAGGAGAGAGTTTAGACCAGTTAAAAGCATTGATCTTAGTGTGTCCCTACAGGAGAGAGTTTAGACCAGTTAAAAGCATTGATCTTAGTGTGTCCCTACAGGAGAGAGTTTAGACCAGTTAAAAGCATTGATCTTAGTGTGTCCCTACAGGAGAGAGTTTAGACCAGTTTTTATTTATTTTTTTATTTTTTATTTCACCTTTATTTAACCAGGTAGGCTAGTTGAGAACACCTTCATTTAACCAGGTAGGCTAGTTGAGAACAAGTTCTCATTTGCAACTGCGACCTGGCCAAGATAAAGCATAGCAGTGTGAACAGACAACACAGAGTTACACATGGAATAAACAATTAACAAGTCAATAACACAGTAGAAAACAAAGGGGGAGTCTATATACAATGTGTGCAAAAGGCATGAGGCGGTAGGCGAATAATTAGAATTTTGCAGATTAATAACACTGGAGTGATAAATGATCAGATGGTCATGTACAGGTAGAGATATTGGTGTGCAAAAGAGCAGAAAAGTAAATAAATATAAACAGTATGGGGATGAGGTAGGTAAAAATGGTGGGCTATTTACCGATAGACTATGTACAGCTGCAGCGATCGGTTAACTGCTCAGACAGCAGATGCTTGAAGTTGGTGAGGGAGATAAAAGTCTCCAACTTCAGCGATTTTTGCAATTCGTTCCAGTCACAGGCAGCAGAGAACTGGAATGAAAGGCGGCCAAATGAGGTGTTGGCTTTAGGGATGATCAGTGAGATACACCTGCTGGAGCGCGTGCTACGGATGGGTGTTGCCATCGTGACCAGTGAACTGAGATAAGGCGGAGCTTTACCTAGCATGGACTTGTAGATGACCTGGAGCCAGTGGGTCTGGCGACGAATATGTAGCGAGGGCCAGGCGACTAGAGCATTCAAGTCGCAGTGGTGGGTGGTATAAGGTGCTTTAGTGACAAAACGGATGGCACTGTGATAAACTGCATCCAGTTTGCTGAGTAGAGTGTTGGAAGCAATTTTGTAGATGACATCGCCGAAGTCGAGGATCGGTAGGATAGTCAGTTTTACTAGGGTAAGTTTGGCGGCGTGAGTGAAGGAGGCTTTGTTGCGGAATAGAAAGCCGATTCTTGATTTGATTTTCGATTGGAGATGTTTGATATGATTCTGGAAGGAGAGTTTACAGTCTAGCCAGACACCTAGGTACTTATAGATGTCCACATATTCAAGGTCGGGTGCAGGCAGAGAACGGTTGAAAAGCATGCATTTGGTTTTACTAGCGTTTAAGAGCAGTTGGAGGCCACGGAAGGAGTGTTGTATGGCATTGAAGCTCGTTTGGAGGTTAGATAGCACAGTGTCCAAGGACGGGCCGGAAGTATATAGAATGGTGTCGTCTGTGTAGAGGTGGATCAGGGAATCGCCCGCAGCAAGAGCAACATCATTGATATATACAGAGAAAAGAGTCGGCCCGAGGATTGAACCCTGTGGCACCCCCACAGAGACTGCCAGAGGACCGGACAGCATGCCCTCCGATTTGACACACTGAACTCTGTCTGCAAAGTAATTGGTGAACCAGGCAAGGCAGTCATCCGAAAAACCGAGGCTACTGAGTCTGCCGATAAGAATATGGTGATTGACAGAGTCAAACGCCTTGGCAAGGTCGATGAAGACGGCTGCACAGTACTGTCTTTTATCGATGGCGGTTATGACATCGTTTAGTACCTTGAGCGTGGCTGAGGTGCACCCGTGACTGGCTCGGAAACCCGATTGCACAGCGGAGAAGGTACGGTGGGATTCGAGATGGTCAGTGACCTGTTTGTTGACTTGGCTTTCGAAGACCTTAGATAGGCAGGGCAGGATGGATATAGGTCTGTAACAGTTTGGGTCCAGGGTGTCTCCCCCTTTGAAGAGGGGGATGACTGCGGCAGCTTTCCAATCCTTGGGGATCTCAGACGATATGAAAGAGAGGTTGAACAGGCTGGTAATAGGGGTTGCGACAATGGCGGCGGATAGTTTCAGAAATAGAGGGTCCAGATTGTCAAGCCCAGCTGATTTGTACGGGTCCAGGTTTTGCAGCTCTTTCAGAACATCTGCTATCTGGATTTGGGTAAACGAGAACCTGGAGAGGCTTGAGCAAGTAGCTGCGGGGGGTGCGGAGCTGTTGGCTGAGGTTGGAGTAGCCAGGCGGAAGGCATGGAAGGCACTAACTTCAGTTAGTGCTAAATACGGCTGCTAGAATCCTGACTAGAACCAAAAAATTTGATCATATTACTCCAGTGCTAGCCTCTCTACACTGGCTTCCTGTCAAAGCAAGGGCTGATTTCAAGGTTTTACTGCTAACCTACAAAGCATTACATGGGCTTGCTCCTACCTATCTCTCTGATTTGGTCCTGCCGTACATACCTACACGTACGCTACGGTCACAAGACGCAGGCCTCCTAATTGTCCCTAGAATTTCTAAGCAAACAGCTGGAGGCAGGGCTTTCTCCTATAGAGCTCCATTTTTATGGAACGGTCTGCCTACCCATGTCAGAGACGCAAACTCGGTCTCAACCTTTAAGTCTTTACTGAAGACTCATCTCTTCAGTGGGTCATATGATTGAGTGTAGTCTGGCCCAGGAGTGGGAAGGTGAACGGAAAGGCTCTGGAGCAACGAACCGCCCTTGCTGTCTCTGCCTGGCCGGTTCCCCTCTTTCCACTGGGATTCTCTGCCTCTAACCCTATTACAGGGGCTGGGTCACTGGCTTACTGGGGCTCTCTCATGCCGTCCCTGGAGGGGGTGCGTCACCTGAGTGGGTTGATTCACTGTTGTGGTCATCCTGTCTGGGTTGGCGCCCCCTTGGGTTGTGCCGTGGCGGAGATCTTTGTGGGCTATACTCAGCCTTGTCTCAGGATGGTAAGTTGGTGGTTGAAGATATCCCTCTAGTGGTGTGGGGGCTGTGCTTTGGCAAAGTGGGTGGGGTTATATCCTTCCTGTTTGGCCCTGTCCGGGGTGACCTCGGATGGGGCCACAGTGTCTCCTGACCCCTCCTGTCTCAGCCTCCAGTATTTATGCTGCAGTAGTTTATGTGTCGGGGGCTGGGGTCAGTTTGTTATATCTGGAGTACTTCTCCTGTCCTATTCGGTGTCCTGTGTGAATCTAAGTGTGCATTCTCTAATTCTCTCCTTCTCTCTTTCTTTCTCTCTCTCGGAGGACCCGAGCCCTAGGACCTGAGCTCCAGGACTACCTGACATGATGACTCCTTGCTGTCCCCAGTCCACCTGGCCATGCTGCTGTTCCAGTTTCAACTGACCTGAGCCCTAGGACCATGCCCCAGGACTACCTGACATGATGACTCCTTGCTGTCCCCAGTCCACCTGGCCATGCTGCTGCTCCAGTTTCAACTTCCACCTGACTGTGCTGCTGCTCCAGTTTCAACTGTTCTGCCTTATTATTATTTGACCATGCTGGTCATTTATGAACATTTGAACATCTTGGCCATGTTCTGTTATAATCTCCACCCGGCACAGCCAGAAGAGGACTGGCCACCCCACATAGCCTGGTTCCTCTCTAGGTTTCTTCCTAGGTTTTGGCCTTTCTAGGGAGTTTTTCCTAGCCACCGTGCTTCTACACCTGCATTGCTTGCTGTTTGGGGTTTTAGGCTGGGTTTCTGTACAGCACTTTGAGATATCAGCTGATGTACGAAGGGCTATATAAATAAATTTGATTTGATTTGATGGCCAGCTGTTGAGAAATGCTTGTTGAAGTTTTCGATAATCATGGATTTATCGGTGGTGACCGTGTTACCTAGCCTCAGTGCAGTGGGCAGCTGGGAGGAGGTGCTCTTGTTCTCCATGGACTTCAGTGTCCCAGAACTTTTTGGAGTTGGAGCTACAGGATGCAAACTTCTGCCTGAAGAAGCTGGCCTTAGCTTTCCTGACTGACTGCGTGTATTGGTTCTTGACTTCCCTGAACAGTTGCATATCGCGGGGACTATTCGATGCTATTGCAGTCCGCCACAGGATGTTTTTGTGCTGGTCGAGGGCAGTCAGGTCTGGAGTGAACCAAGGGCTGTATCTGTTCTTAGTTCTGCATTTTTTGAACGGAGCATGCTTATCTAAAATGGTCAGGAAGTTACTTTTAAAGAATGACCAGGCATCCTCAACTGACGGGATGAGGTCAATGTCCTTCCAGGATACCCGGGCCAGGTCGATTAGAAAGGCCTGCTCACAGAAGTGTTTTAGGGAGCGTTTGACAGTGATGAGGGGTGGTCGTTTGACAGCGGCTCCGTAGCGGATACAGGCAATGAGGCAGTGATCGCTGAGATCCTGGTTGAAGACAGCAGAGGTGTATTTGGAGGGCCAGTTGGTCAGGATGACGTCTATGAGGGTGCCCTTGTTTACAGATTTAAGGTTGTACCTGGTGGGTTCCTTGATGATTTGTGTGAGATTGAGGGCATCTAGCTTAGATTGTAGGACTGCCGAGGTGTTAAGCAAATCCCAGTTTAGGTCACCTAACAGAACAAACTCGGAAGCTAGATGGGGACGATCAATTCACAAATGGTGTCCAGGGCACAGCTGGGAGCTGAGGGGGGTCGGTAGCAGGCGGCAACAGTGAGAGACTTATTTCTGGAGAGAGTAATTTTCAAAATTAGTAGTTCGAACTGTTTGGGTATGGACCTGGAAAGTATGACATTACTTAAAAGCATTGATCTTAGTGTGTCCCTATAGGAGAGAGGAGTTTCAGTTGGTTGGACAACATTCATACAGACAGGACATAAGATTGTGTATCACAGAGACACTTCCCAGACAGTCTTCTGCCTTTTATTTACGGCCGATGGTTGATTTGCTGCTAAGAAACCACTACTGAAGGACACCAATAAGAAGAGACTTGCCTGGTCCAAAAAACATGAGCAATGGACATTAGACCGATGGAAATCTGTCCTTTGGTCTGATGAGTACAAATTTGAGATGTTTGGTTCCAACCGCTGTGCGTTTGTGAGAAGCAGGTGTACGGATGATCTCTTCGTGTATGGGTCCTGCGTCAGACGGCCTCCACAATCACCTGACCTCAACCCAATTGAGATGGTTTGGGATGAATTGGAGCGCAGAGTGAAGGAAAAACAAGTGCTCAGCATATGTGGGAACTCATTCAAGACTGTTGGAAAGGCATTCCAGGTGAAGCTGGTTGAGAGAATGCCAAGAGTGTGCAAAGGGTGGCTACTTTGAAGAATCTAAATGGTAAAATATGCTGGAGTGGTGTAAAGCTAGTCACCATTGGACTCTGGAGCAGTGGAAACACGTTCTCTGGAGTGATGAATCACACTTCACATCTGGCAGTCCGACGGACTAACCTGGGTTTGGCGGATGCCAGGACAATGTTACTTGCCGCAATACATAATGCCTACTTTAAAGTTTGGTGGAGGAATAATGGTCTGGGGATGTTTTTCATGGTTCAGGCCCTTTAGTTCCAATCATGTAGTGTATATACAGTGGGGCAAAAAAGTATTTAGCCAGCCACCAATTGTGCAAGTTCTTCCACTTAAAAAGATGAGAGAGACCTGTAATTTTCATCATAGGTACACTTCAACTATGACAGACAAAATGAGGAAAAAAATCCAGAAAATCACGTTGGATTTTTAATGAATTTATTTGCAAACGATGGTGGAAAATAAGAGAACTTGCACAATTGGTGGCTGACTGAATACTGTATGGCCCCACTGTATATATGTATGTGTGTGGAAAGAACAGCTGACTCAAGAGCAGCCAGCCGGGCATTCGTGGCCAGCCGGGCATTCGTGGCCAGCCGGGCATTCGTGGCCAGCCGGACATTCGTGGCCAGCCGGACATTCGTGGCCAGCCGGACATTCGTGGCCAGCCGGACATCCGTGGCCAGCCGGACATTCGTGGCCAGCCGGACATTCGTGTAGACCTTACCGTGTAGTAGACCTCACAGTGAAATGCTGAATACAACAGGTGTAGTAGACCTCACAGTGAAATGCTGAATACAACAGGTGTAGTAGACCTCACAGTGAAATGCTGAATACAACAGGTGTAGTAGACCTCACAGTGAAATGCTGAATACAACAGGTGTAGTAGACCTTACAGTGAAATGCTGAATACAACAGGTGTAGTAGACCTCACAGTGAAATGCTGAATACAACAGGTGTAGTAGACCTTACAGTGAAATGCTGAATACAACAGGTGTAGTAGACCTCACAGTGAAATGCTGAATACAACAGGTGTAGTAGACCTCACAGTGAAATGCTGAATACAACAGGTGTAGTAGACCTCACAGTGAAATGCTGAATACAACAGGTGTAGTAGACCTTACAGTGAAATGCTGAATACAACAGGTGTAGTAGACCTCACAGTGAAATACTGAATACAACAGGTGTAGTAGACCTCACAGTGAAATGCTGAATACAACAGGTGTAGTAGACCTCACAGTGAAATGCTGAATACAACAGGTGTAGTAGACCTTACAGTGAAATGCTGAATACAACAGGTGTAGTAGACCTCACAGTGAAATGCTGAATACAACAGGTGTAGTAGACCTTACAGTGAAATGCTGAATACAACAGGTGTAGTAGACCTCACAGTGAAATGCTGAATACAACAGGTGTAGTAGACCTCACAGTGAAATGCTGAATACAACAGGTGTAGTAGACCTTACAGTGAAATGCTGAATACAACAGGTGTAGTAGACCTCACAGTGAAATACTGAATACAACAGGTGTAGTAGACCTTAGTGAAATGCTGAATACAACAGGTGTAGTAGACCTCACAGTGAAATGCTGAATACAACAGGTGTAGTAGACCTCACAGTGAAATGCTGAATACAACAGGTGTAGTAGACCTCACAGTGAAATGCTGAATACAACAGGTGTAGTAGACCTCACAGTGAAATGCTGAATACAACAGGTGTAGTAGACCTCACAGTGAAATGCTGAATACAACAGGTGTAGTAGACCTCACAGTGAAATGCTGAATACAACAGGTGTAGTAGACCTCACAGTGAAATGCTGAATACAACAGGTGTAGTAGACCTCACAGTGAAATGCTGAATACAACAGGTGTAGTAGACCTCACAGTGAAATGCTGAATACAACAGGTGTAGGTAGACCTCACAGTGAAATGCTGAATACAACAGGTGTAGTAGACCTCACAGTGAAATGCTGAATACAACAGGTGTAGGTAGACCTCACAGTGAAATGCTGAATACAACAGGTGTAGGTAGACCTCACAGTGAAATGCTGAATACAACAGGTGTAGTAGACCTCACAGTGAAATGCTGAATACAACAGGTGTAGTAGACCTTACAGTGAAATGCTGAATACAACAGGTGTAGTAGACCTTACAGTGAAATGCTGAATACAACAGATGCAGTAGACC